>NC_021166.2:50034808-50035011 GCF_000331145.2 Cicer arietinum
ACCGCTCTAAAAACAAAGTGATTACGGCATAGCAACCGCTCTAAAAACAAAAGAACTACGACAAAAACAAAGTGATTACGGTATAGCAACCGCTCTAAAAACAAAAGAACTACGACATAACAACCGCTCAAAAAACCGAAAGAATTACGGCATAACAACCGCTTTAAAACCGAAGGGACTACAACATAATAACCGTTCTAAAA
>NC_021166.2:50035458-50039792 GCF_000331145.2 Cicer arietinum
AAATTAGGCGAGCAGAATATAAGAGGGAGAAAAGAGAAAGTTGGGAAAAGCATCCAACTTTGGTGTACTTTTCACAATAGCTTGAAACTCATTATATAGTGATGGAAGCAAAGTCACATATGTTTTCTAAACAATGTGGGACTTTAGTATGTATAGAATTGAAACTACACAAAATATGATAGTTTTTCAAAGTGGGATTTCAAAAAAAATTCTTTCCAATGTGGGACTTGAATTTTAAAAAACATGTTTCTTTCTACTTAAATTTACAAAAAATATTTCTTTCCAATGTGGGACTTCAACACATTTTTAAATTCACACTATAACATACATATGTTCCAACATCATTACACAAACATTATATCAAGAAAATATCACATTAAAAAGTCAAAATCACTCAAGGAAAATCAATAAATTTCACTATAACATCAAATCGTCTAAAAGAAATTATCACCACACACGATAGATCCCATCACAATGTGGTACCATTCTAACTATGAAGTACTTGGTTAGGAGGCTTGATACTACACCACCATCTCAGTGGACGGATTATTCAAATTGGCCATGTTCTCATAGATCCTGTAACACCCCGATTTTTAACAGCACGAGTGTATTTTTTTTTTAAAAAAAAAAAACAAAGAAAATACTTTTGGATGAAATATTTAAGTCGTAACATAACGACAAAAGCCAACAATATTTACAAGCAGCGGAAATAGTTTTTGAAATACAAACCCAAAGTATTTACACGACAAAATACACCGGGATTATGAGACCTATCAGACATATCTCATACCCCTGGAGTATTCTCGGCAGACACCTGTACAAAAACACTGCCCCAAGAATTTTAACTTCCCCACGTCGTATCAAAAAATGGTACAAGGACCCATCAAAATAAAAGTCAAGTTGACAATATGAGGTATAGGTACAGTCTTTCAAATTGAAATAAAAATATTTTTATTAAAAAAATTGAAAAATGAATAAATATTAATTGTGACAAAATTGTGAATAAATATATGTTAATCGTTTATGAATTTCGACTAGACATGACCTAAGATATGTTAATAAATATGTTAATTAATATAGATATTGTAGTGTATGTTGTTGTAATTTTACGATCAATAATCATTATATTTTATGAGTAAAATTGTTTTTATGAGTTGAAATGTGGTTGTTGGGTTATCATTGTCGAGATATATATTTGAGTCTAATTTGGGAAGATGACATGTCATATGTGCATCTTATCTTGTTACACGAATTAACCTAATCAAATGGTATGCATCATATAAATTATAATATATAGATGCTCATTGTGTAATGTAGATTGGCACGTATATATGGACTAAATTTTATTTTACTAATTTTTTTAATTATTAAAATTGTAAATTTTTTATTAGACTAAATTCTTAATATTAGTACACGGTCTCCAAAATCTTTAATATGAATCAAATACACAGATTTTTGTAGACCAAATTAAAAGACATATGTCTATTATAAAATTAAAAATTGGAGGGAATAATTTTTAAAAAATTACAAAAACAACTACTATAATTATAAAATAAAATAAAATTTTCAACCTAAATTCCAATAAAATTTTAATTATTAAAAATGTAAACTTTGATCTCCAATATATTTTTTTAAATTTAAAATTCTTATATGCAATACATTATTATATTTTTTATTTATACATTAAAATTTAAAAATTTGATCACCTCAATATTTCCGTTCAAGATCCGCCAAGGCGTACACCAGAAATATAATTGGAGGGGTTAAAAAAATTACAGAGAAAGAGAAAATAAGGACAAACGTTTTCAAAACATAAGAGCGGTTAGAGCTTAGCAAATTGTCTTGGAGCAAAAAAAAATACTATTTGACGGTTTTAGTTATTTTTTGGTTAATTTTCTATTATTTACTTTATTTTCTATATATCAATTAGTAACTATGCCTTCGGTTGTGATTAAGATAACTTTTTACTATATCATAGTTTTGTTTTATTTTAGATTTTTGTAGTTTATCTCAATTAAGTTATTCCATTATTTTATTTATATATTTTAGATGGCCGATATTTGCATGCCTTAATCAATCAATTGACTAACTAACTACAATTAATTGGATTATCTATAGGATAATTGAGATTAGAATTCTTGTATAATGAAATATAGATATTAATCTTTTAATTACTCAACTTCTTAGTTCTTAATGTTTTCTCTTAATTATATTTTTTGTATGATCAGTCAAAGAATTAATTTAGAGAAAAGAATATTATATTGGATGATGAATCTTTGTTAATAGTTTTAAAGAGGGATTGATAATTGAGAAAATAAATAAGAATTCATATAAAACTAGGACTTGAAGTATTAATATTACAAGTGAAACCACGACCCTAGGTTTACATTCCATTAATTCAAAGTTGTGTTGTTATATACTCTTGTTTTAATTTTTATGTCATCGTTACATTTTCGTTATCGCAGACTAACAATAATTTTTATTAGTCTAAATAATATAAAATCTCGATTAATTTGCTAGTTCTTAAATTAATCTCTAGGAATCCGATAATCTTATATACTACTATTACTTGACAAAGATTTTTATTACTTTAGAAATATTAAGCATAAAATATTTTTATTACTTTAGACATTTTTTTTAATTTGTTTAATTTTAATTATTTTAGTCAAAAATAAATAAATAAATAAATAAATAAATATGTTTGATTTACTTTTCGTTGTTACTAATATATTTAATATTATTTCTTATTATTATCATTTCAATTTGTTTCAAACTTTAGTTTTTATAAAAAAGCAAAAAAAAAATTAGTTATTAATTTATAAGTATTTTTTTATTGCAATTTTTTATGCATGTTCACTCGTTTCTAAGAGTCTTTTTTTCTTTTTGATCCAAAAATTGAAGGAACTATCCGTTGGCGAAGAGGACAAATAAGTGCAATGGGTGAAAAAGTACGAAGAATGTTGGAGGAGTATTTCACATTGACGATAGATTTACTAAAAGCATAGCTAACCTAGTTGTGGAGGAAAACAATTTCAAGCTTAAGTCATGCTTGATATCTATGGGTCAAACCTCTACTTTTTTCATCGGACTACCAACTGAAGACCCCAACGCTCATCTAAAGAAGTTCATAAGGATGGCAGACACCGTAAAATATAATTGTGTTCCTAGAAATGCCATAAGAAAGAGGTTACTTTCATGGTCTTTGACAGATAAGTCCTCAGAGTGGTTATCATCCCAACCTGCTGAGTCTATTACCTAGGATCAACTGACCAAAAGCTTTTTGAAAAAATATTTTCCTCCATCCAGGTGTGCTAAACATCGAAATGACATCGCCAACTTTTTTCAATTTGAGCAAGAGTTCTTATATGAGGCATAAGATTCCAAGACATGATCAGAAGTTGTATGCATCATGGCTACTATATATGGCAACTTGTTCAGATTTTTCACAATGGACTTTCAATTCAAATTAGAAGTAGTATTAATGCTACTTGTGGAGACTCTATTCTAAAAACAAACAACATGAAGAAGTATATGCCTTAGTGGAAGAAATAGATATTAATAATTATCAATGGAGTTCAAGTTATAGACATGTTAAAAAGCAAGTTAGGATGTACAAAGTGGAGGCTAATAACACTTTGGAGATGAAGGTAGATAGAATCGCTAAGCAGTTTAAGACTCTTATGTCAGCACAAACTCAACAAACTTTTATAGACACGAAACCAAATCTTCGAGATGTACTTGATAAATTCATATAGAAGACAGACAAAAGGTTTTTGAATATGGAGAATCAAATCTCAACTCAGTTTGGCAACGTAGAAACTCAAATGTCTAATATTGTCAATCTATTAGCACAAAGACTTGTGGGATCATTGCATACTCAAAATACATCAAATTAGAGTAGATGTGTCAGCAACGATTGGACAATGTTTTCTGTAAGTCATGAGATTCCCTGATCATGTTTTTGATTTAATTCCCAAACATACAGTACATATGAAGTATTTGATTGATCTAATGATTTGAATTGAGAAACATTTTAGGCAAACAAGCAAACACCATACACTTGGAACAAAAGCTTGCAACTCAAGGAATCAACCAAAGTTGGAGGATAAGCTTGAGAAAGATGCAAATATGTGTAGTGTAATTAGTTGTCATAGTAGTTAGTTTAGTAGACTAATCACTATGGTCTCATACTTAAGTCTTTGCCAATGAAAATAAATAAATCAACTAATAAGTCAATTGATGAATCAATTAGGCAATCGATTGTCTGACTCAGAACAAGAGTTTTCACTACGTAAATCGATTGGGCAATCGATTAGTTAAAGTTTTTTAGTGAA
>NC_021166.2:50040469-50111427 GCF_000331145.2 Cicer arietinum
TTGACGTAAAAGTCTGAGTCACTGTGATCAGCACAATCGATTGACGAATCAATTGAAGCTAAATGTTTAAGTTACAGAAAGGATTCAGCTCATTGCCAAATCGATTATGACTGTGATTATGAAGTCGACTGAGCAATCGATTGTTTTGATCTCGTTGTTTAAATAAAACACCTATAATCTATTACTCAATCGATTATGATACAATCATAGTATTAGTTCTGATTTATGTATTAAAAGAATCGATTGGCAAATTGATTCATGCTTATATGTTCAAGATTCAAGAAAAACAAGACATGCGAAAGTCGATTGGGCAATCGATTAAGCTAGCCTTAAAACTTTATAAAATGGATTGAGCAATCGATTGTCCTGATGTTTTTCTGAATATATATAAGCAGATTCAATCACTCTTAAAAATAACTTTTTGATAACACTTGAATAACTTTTGAATAACTTTGAAAAACACTCTGAGAGAAACGTTTTTACAACACACAAATATTCATTGGCTAAATACTTTTGTGTGAGATCCTATATTGTGATTGAGTCAAAGTTCTTGATACACTTTAATTCTTTGTGAAAGACAATTTTCTGTAAATGAAGGTTTAGAAATCCAGTAAGGAAACTGGTAGCTCTCTTTGTTGGTGTGAGATCATTAAGAAGAAGTTTTTCCTGGATCTTGTGAGAGTTTGGCGATTAACTCCAAGGATCAGGTGGTATAGAAATAGAAGTGATTGAGTTGGATAGATAGGCCTTGTGTGAGCTGGACAATATGTAAAACGTTCTCAAATCATTCTATTGGAAAGGCTGAAATCAGGTTGGATTTCAGGACTGGATGTAGGCTATCAAACTGATAGTTGAACCAGTATAAATCTTGGTGCACTTGTTTCTTATCCTTACTCTTTATTTTGATATTACATAAATGCGTATTCTTGAATGTTTGTATAAGTGATTTTATGTGTTGATTAACATTCTGAATTAAGCATTGTTTATGTTCTCATATATTGATAATATCTGCAACCGTGTGAATCTTTGTTCCTGAATATATTCCGCTACCGATCTTTGATAATCTGTTTAATAATTCTCATATTTTTAACTAATAGAGGCCATTATTTCTAACATTTTCTAGTATGATCAGGGACCCGACATAATCTGCATTTTCTTGGTACTCTTTATGTACTGTCCATTTATGTTCTAATGCGTTTGCTCTTTGGGCGACCTTTATTGACTCTTCGTATTAGTGGATTGTGACACACCTTAATACCTTCAAATTGTGGCCAATATCCTTGGTTTGGTATGGGTTGGAACACTTCATCATAGACTTTTAGTACCATTTCCACGTTATACACATCAGGTATAAGGCTCCAATTATTATATTTTATGCTAGAACATGCTGCTATGATATGTGAACAAGGCATATGTTTAGCTTGATATTTTTCACAATCGCACCACTTGTTAGAAAGGTTTACACTGAAATGACCAATTGGCCGCCCTTCTCTTGGAACCATTGTCTCTTGCACCATGAAAGTATGGTTGCTCCGATCAAAACTATTCACCCTATGACTATTAGATTTACTTATATCCAATTTCATAAAGTTTATGCAAGTTTCTGTGTATACCTGACCAGAAGCTAAAATTGATGCGTGTCATTTTCCCATTGTTGGAAACATTATCCCTGTTTTAAAATAAGTTGATTGGACCAAAGCAGTGATGGGAAGGTTGTGTGGGCCTTTTATGTAATAGCACAAAATATATGATTTGGTTTAGACAACACACCAAATTGTTTATATTTGTAGAACAATATCTCTGAGATCTCCGTTTACAACCGCCGTCATATCCTCATGTGCAATCGACCTCCCAATCAACCCCCACAACAACAAAACATAGCAGGACCGTCTTCATCATCACCTCACATACACGCCTCACATACACGTCGCTACTAAAGTTCCATTTTATGATCCACCACCATTTAGTATTATGTTCCGTTGGTGCCAGGAATACAAACATCCGGTTATCCGACAGAACATGAGCTTCTCTATAAGTTGTTTAGAACTCAGTGCACAACTTCTGAATTGGCTTATGTTGTATTTGATTCGATGTATAATCAACAATCTCAAAATTTAATGGAAGCAGGTGACAGTGGTTCTAACCCATCTACAACTTACATTGAAGAAAATGATCAAAATGAGGATGAACTGGAAGAACCACAACTTGTTTAGGGAGTTAGACGAGTTCGACGACATCCTACATGTAGGACTGTGGGTCATTTAGGTGGGCATCATTGATATAAATTTGATGTATTTTGTTTTTTCAAATATGATGTATTTTTATTATTAATTTAATGTATTTCGTTTCATTTTCATATTATGAATATAAATTTCTTTTCATTTAATTGTTATTATTATTTACTTTTTAGTATCATTTAATTTATTTTTTTTTGAAATTTATAATATAATATAATTATTTTTATTTAATAATTTTAATTATAAGAATAATAATTATTTATTATAATAATAATAATTAAAATATAGAATTTATTTATAATTTATTAATGTATTTTATTTTAATTTATTATTAGTATTTTTTAAAAAAATATTATTTTACGGTTTTAGTTATTTTTTGGTTAATTTTCTATTATTTACTTTATTTTCTATATATCAATTAGTAACTAAACTGTCTTTGGTTGTGATTAAGATAACTTTCTACTATATCATCATTTTGTTTTATTTTAGATTTTTGTTGTTTATCTCAATTAAATTATTCCATTATTTTATTTATATATTTTGGATTGCCGGTATTTGCATGTCTTAATCAATCAATTGACTAACTAACTACAATTAATTGGTATATCTATAGGATAATTGAGATTAGAATTCTTGTATGATGAAATATAGATATTAATCTTTCAATTACTCAACTTCTTAGTTCGTAATGTTCTCTCTTAATTATATTTTTTGTATGATCAAACAAAGAATTAATTTAGAGAAAAGAATATAATATTGAATGATGAATCTTTGTTAATAGTTTTAAAGAGGGATTGATAATTGAGAAAATAAATAAGAATTCATATAAAACTAGGACTTGAAGTATTGTATCACAAGTGAAACCATGATCCTAGGTTTACATTCCATTAATTCAAAGTTGTGTTGTTATATACTCTCGTTATAATTTTTATGTTATCGTTACGTGTTCGTTATCGCGGACTAACAATAATTTTCATTAGTCTAAATAATATAAAATCTTGATTAATTTGCTAGTTGTTAAATTAATCTCTACGAATGCGATAATCTTATATACTACTACTACTTGACAAAGATTTTTATTACTTTAGAAATATTAAGCGAAAAAGATTTTTATTACTTTAGACTTTTTTTTATTTTGTTTAATTTTAATTATTTTAGTCAAAATTAAATAAATAAATAAATATGTTTGATTTACTTTTCGTTGTTACTATTACTAATATATTTAATTTTCTTTGTTATTATTATCATTACTAATATATTTAATTTTTTTGTTATTATTATCATTTCAATTTGGTTTTAAACTTTAGTTTTTATAAAAAAGCAAAAAAAAATTAGTTATTAATTTATAAGTATTTTTTTGTTGCTATTTTTTGTGCATGTTCACTCGTTTCTAGGACTCTTTTTTGCTTTTTATCCAAAAATTGAACGAACTATCCATTGGCGAAGAGGACAAATAAGAGCAATGAGTGAAAAAGTACGAAGAACGGTGGAGCATTATTTCACATTGACGGTAGATTTACTAAAAACATAGCTAACCTAGTTGTGGAGGAAAACAATTACAAGCTTAAGTCATGCTTGATATCTATGGGTCAAACCTCTACTCTTTTCATCGGACTACCAACTAAAGATCCCAACGCTCATCTAAAGAAGTTCATAAGGATGGCAGACACCGTAAAATATAATTGTCTTCCTAAAAATAACATAGGAAAGAGGTTACTTTCATGGTCTTTGACGGATAGTCCTAAAAGTGGTTATCATCCCAACCTGTTGATTCTATTACCTAGGATCAACTGACCAAAAGCTTTTTGAAAAAATATTTTCCTCCATCCATGTGTGCTAAACATCGAAATGACATCGCCAACTTTGTGCAATTTGAGCAAGAGTTCTTATATGAGGCATAAGATTCCAAGACATGATCAGAAGTTGTATGCATCATGGCTACTATATATGGCATCTTGTTCATATTTTTCACAATGGACTTTCAGTTCAAATTAGAAGTAATATTGATGTTGCTTGTGGAGGCTCTATTCTAAAAAAAGAACATGAAGAAGTATATGCCTTAGTGGAAGAAATAGATATTAATAGTTATCAATGGAGTTCAAGTTATCGACATGTTACAAAGCAAGTTAGGATGTACAAAGTGAAGGCTAATAACACTTTGGAGATGAAGGTAGATAGAATCGCTAAGCAGCTTGAGACTCTTATGTTAGCACAAGCTCAACAAACTTTTACAGACACTCCTTCCGGTGATGTTGGTGAATTTTTTGGACTTGATGATAAATTAATTTGGTCAATCCATGGGCTAAGAAAATTGAGGAAGCCAAGTATGCCATCCAAAAGAATGATGATGCCAAGAAGAGTATGTAAGATGCTTTGGTGAAGTATATGCAAAAAGTTGGACATCCTTGCATGGGTGTTCTGGAAAATTATATGGGACAGACAAATGAGAGGTTGAAGGCCATCAAAAGTAAAACACAAACTCAATCAATTCCAGCAACTCATACTGAGGAAGCTAACCATGTCACCAACAGCAACCATAATCAGAATGACCCTTATTCTTCTACTTACAATCCATGTTCGAAGAATCACCTTACTTTCTCTTGGGGACAACAACAGCAAGGGTAAAAATTTAATTTCTTAAACCCACCCCATATGCAAATGCAACATGAGAGGAAACCAAATCTTCGAGATGTACTGGATAAATTCATATAGAAGACAGACAAAAGGTTTTTGAATATGGAGAATCAAATCTCAACTCAGTTTGGCAATGTAGAAACTCAAATGTCTAATATTGTCAATCTATTAGCACAAAGACTTGTTAAATGCCCAAGTATTGCTCAAATGCCCAAGTATGCTAAATTTTTATAATAAATCCTTTCTCATAAAAAGAAACTAGAGGACTTTGAGATGGTTAAATTTAACAAGGAATGTTCTGCTATAGTCTTGAAAAAGTTGCCCTCTAAACTTAAAGATCCTGACTGATTTACTATTCCTTATACTATTGGTAACTCGTATTTTGAAGGGGGGAAAATTGTGATTTAAGAGCTAGTATTAATTTGATGTCTCAGCCTGATTTCAAGAAGTTGGACTTATAAGAACTTCAATTGTCTAACATTTCTCTACAACTTGCTGACATATTTATTATCCACCCTCGTGGGATAATAGAGGATGTGTTAGTAAAAGTGGATAAGTTTATTTTTTCAGTGGATTTTGTTGTTTTAGAAATGGAGGAGGATGATGAAGTACCAATTATATAAGGTAGACCTTTCTTGGTCACCGGAAAAAATTTGATTGATGTTATGGAAGAAAAATTAACTTTGAGACTGGGTGATGAAGAGACTAAATTTAAAATGTTTAATTCTTTAAAAAAAAAAACCATATTGATTTGCTTCTTGTTGCTTCATTGAGGCTAATGATATTAATGAAAAGGTTACTTATGACAATTTTGAGAATTTCAGATGCAAGACCGTTTGGAAAAATATCTTATTTTGTATGACCCTAACATAATGGTAGGTGAAGATCAAGTTAGAATTTTACCATCTTCTGAAACTGATTCACCACGTGTAAAGATGAAAAATAATATGAACCAAGTGATTAGAAAGTTAATAAAGAGAAATGCTTAAAAGTTGAAATTTTATATGGGAAAGTCCCCTGATTATCATTTGACTCGATACGTTAAACAACAAACGCTTCACAAGAGGTAAATTGTATTTATTTTTTATTTTATTTTAGTTTAAATTTATTATTTTTGTTGATTATTTTTGTCTTTAGAAAATAAAAGCTCCAACAACAAGCCCTTTCAAGGAAGTCACTTTACTTTATCTCATTTATTTATTCATTTAGTCTACTCTAATATTATGTCTTGAGGACCATGTTTATTGCTAGTGTGGGGGAGAAGATATGTTTTGATGTTTGAACTCTTGTAGTGTTTTTTATGGCATCTAAGTTGGCTTGTTTTACTTAAATTATGTGTTTGAATTTTATCCTATAAGTCATTAGTGCGTTTGATTTTTGAACAAGACCTGATGATGAGCAAATTGTTAGTGCTAAATTGAAAGTTTGAAATTATTTGTGTTAGATAAAGAGGTTCTTTAGTTTAGACACAAGAATTTCCTGTTGTGAATAAGTTGAGGCGTCTTGAGGTGGACCAAAATTAAAACACTTAATTTGAAGTAAACTAAATCCTTAACATAGGGGTGTATTTGTACAAAATAAATTCAATCAACCCGAACATCCAAACCAAACCAACCCGAAAATTACCAGTTATTTTTGGTTCGGTTAAAAAAGCAAATCAAACCAATGTAAACCAAAGATTATTGGTCTGAGTATTGAATTTTAGTTTTAAAAACCAATAAATACCGAACCAAACTAACATTATTCATATTTTTTTATATATTTATTTTTTACATAAAAATCTGACTCAATAAGACAACTTTTTTTATACAACAATTAGACCCATCACTGATTATGCTCAATTTCAAACCCTAGTGATATCCTCACACAGACACAGTCACACTCTACGGCAACAACTTCTTATTCACTCACGCTCACTAGTATTAATAGTATCGTATCATCCTCCTCAGTTCTCACCTCGTCGCTCACAACCCAATCGTTGAAATTGTGCCATCCACCTCGCCGCCTTTCACCTAGCTCTCTATTTCTCTCCTCGCCACCACAACCCACTAATATTTCTCTCCTCATTCTCGATTTCTCTCACAATTCCTTCATTTTTCCTCTCTCGACTGTTTATCACCATTGTGAGCTCCTCTCCATTTCTCTGTCTTGGTTTTTTTCCATCACAATTTGTTTATCCCTATTGACGTAAAAAGTTTATTTTTTTTGTTGTATCTTTTTTCTATTTTGATTATTGTTTCCTATTGTGTTGTACATTCAGTAAAGTTTTGATTGTTATCTCCTATTAGGTTGTACTAGTGTTGGAGTTAATACCGGTGGCATGACATGAATGAAGAATTCAATCTAAGGTTATATTTAATTTGATGTTTTCAAGTTGAAAATAAATTTCATATTATAATTTCTAATTATTTATTTAGTTTTTTTCTTCAGATTTTCACCATTCAAGTAGACTATTACTGTCGACTTTGGATTGTTGTTATTTTACATTGTAATTTAAATTCTCAATTAGAATCTAGTCAGTTAAGTTCTGGTTTAATCTGGCACCCTCTTTTGTATTTTAACTTTGGTTGTTATTGCACCGAGTTATTTCAAATTATGTTTTACGGGACCAAATTATGTAATGCTACTACATATTTTATTTTAGTCTTTTAGAGGATTGAATTATGAGTTTGTAGTTATTCCAATTTCTTTTTTAGAAGAAGAAATTAAAATGGTTGTTGCACTTGTATATTATTTTTTTATTCTGCCCAAAAATTCAAATCTTTATCGTTTTGTGTTTTTTTTTTTTTTTTTGAAATCCTATCACCCAAATTGAATCAACTCGTATATCATCGTTTTAGTATGGTTCGGATCCAGTTATTAAAAACAAGTAAAACCAAACCAACCCATGCATTTCATTGGTTTGGATTCATTTTTCGCAGAAAACCAAACTAAATTGACCCGTTACCTCCCTGCCTTAACATAGAACAATTGAGAAGTAAAAACTTCATGAATTAAGGGATAAGAAAAAGAAGTAATTTACAACTTAGTCTAAAGAATTAAAAAAAAAAATTATCATTTCACTTCTTAGGTTGGGGGTTACTCACACTAACAGTCAGGTGAAAGGTGGGGTGAAATGTTGTTTCACGGAGTAGCTTGGAGATTAATTGCACTAATAGTCAAGCCAAAGGTAGAATGGTATCAAATTAAAGAAAAAATGAAGTGTTGTTTCATTGAGTAGCTTCGGGATTACTTGCACTAATAGTCAAGTCAAAGGTGGAATGATATTAAATTAAAAAAAAAAAAAAAGAAAGCTAAGGTTGAGTGAGGGGGTTGATAAACCTATTTTTATAGAATTTTAATAGGATATTTGTCCTCTATTTTATCTTATTTTATAATTTTGATTTCAATTTCTTCTTACTTATTCATTTATTTATCTGTATTTCTATAATTGATCATGAGATGATAAATTAATTCAAATTGGTCAAATCTATTAAGTTTTTAGTGCAAATATATCAAGTTTAATATTATAACTTATGAGTACAAAAAGAAGGTTTGTTGCACACTTTAAGGAGATTAAATTTTATTATAAGAAAATGATGTCAGGAAATGTTGCTGCATAAAATTATGACTTTCTTGCTAACATAAGAGGACAAATCAGAAACACAAAGAGGGCCGCGCACTAAAAACATATTCGGAGTATAAAAAAACTACTGATGATAGAAAATAAGGACAGACACTTTGGAAACCTACGAGTGGTTAGAGATGGCGCAAATCGTCTCAAAATTTTAGCAAAAAAATATATTATTTGTCGGTTTTATTTATTTTCTGTTAATTGATCAACACTTCAATTGTTTACTTTATTTTCTTTATCTCAATGAGTGACAAATCTCTTTTTAAGGTCTTAGGCAAATCTTATGATTAATATACCTTTTTACTATGTTTTAGTTTTAAATTCTAGTTTTATTTTCGATTTTTGTTGTTTATCTCAATTAAATTATTCTATTGTTTTATTTACATGTTTTGGATGACCGACCTTTGCATACATTAATCAATCAATTGACTAATGATCAACTATAATTAATTGGTAGATCTCTAGGATAATTGAGATTAGGATTCTTGTACGATGAAACATAGATACTAATCTTTCAATCACTCGACTTCTTAGTTCTTTATGTTTTCTCTAAATTATATTTTTTGCATGATCAATCAAAGAATTAATTTTAAAAAAAGATTATTACATTGAATGATAAATCTTTGTTAATAGTTTTAAAGAGGGGTTGATAATTGAGAAAATAAATAAGAATTCATATAAAACTAGGAGGTATTATATTACAAGTGAAACCATGACCCTATATTTATATTCTCGTTATAATTTTTATGCTATCGTTACATTTTCGTTATCACAAACCAACAATAATGTTCATTAGTCTAAATAATATAAAATTTTGATCAATTTAATAGTTGTTAAACTTGTACACTTGCAAAATTTAAGTAACAAAGTTATAATTATAATGATATTCAATCAAAATTATTAGACTGAAACTATAGCTTATGTAAATGAATATAGGAATATAAATCTATCACTAATTATTGAAGACATGTGTTTAACTTTAGAAGTAATTACTTATGTGTTTAATATAGTCCATTTTCATAAAAATAATTTTTAAATTATTAGATATATTAACTATATTTTTACAAAAATACCCCCGGTTAAATGGGTTTATAAGATCACTCCTATGTGTTTAATTTTAGACTTATTTAAACAAACAGGCTAGGAAATTGTTAATAACCAACGAGTAAAAACTATTGTTGCATGATTACGTATTAATAAAGTTGTTGATATAGATAATTGAATTGAAACACCTAATAGCTACGTCAACCTCTTTGACCTGATGGTTTCGTTTGATGGTATAAGTGTTGCTTCATTATGTTGTCTTGCGTTAAAATCATGTCCCAAACACATTATGAATTAGCTCTTCATACCGTGATGATATAAGAGGATCAAAGAATAATTTTGTTTTTATATACTATTATTTGTCTTTGTTTATTTTTCTATCTTTGAACCGTGTGAATGAACTTGAATTAGGGATTATCTCAAATGGTAGATTTTCATATATCATTTTGGTTCAGTTTTGATTGAATTACTTCTTCAAAAAGATGTCCATAAATTAAGACTTTCTCAACACACAAAAAATCATTTGAACAATTTCTTTTTTGTTGTGGTAATTAACGTTAAACAAACCTATAAACTATCTTTCAAGATGGACAACATATTTGTCCACAACTAAAATGTTTCCCTCCTCTCACTTAGTGCTTTTTCTCTATACAATAGATTTCTAATAACATTTTTTTTATTTCATTTACGTCAAATATTTTTATGTATAGGATCTTGACATTTATTACTTTAAAATACACTATTATTATCTTCATCATTGAAATTTCATTCATTGTTATGAAACTCATTAATATTTGAGTTTCGAATTAGTTATGGTTAACCGAGAGATGAGATTTTAATAGAAGTAAAAAGAGAAAAAAAAAGATGACTTTGAGTTATATATTGTGTTTGGTTGGACAAGGGGAAGAGATTTTTAAATAAGGAGAAAAGTAAATTTACTATTTTTCACCATTATAATACTTAATTAAGCTATATTAAATAAATAAGAACTCATCTTTAGTCCTTGAAAAAATTGAATATACACATATTCGACGGTGAATGCATGTAGCATTTAAATGACAATTACTATTATGAGAGGGATGATTCTTTAATAAAGAATAACAATACAATATACTTTAAAATATGAAAACCAAAAGAAACCAATTGTATTCAAAACTTAACATAAGACAATAAGACATTAAAACTTATATGTCCCTTTTTTTTTAAGGGAATAATAGTTATATTTTTTCTCAAAAATTAACCTAAATTTTGTATTTTTTATTAGGGACCATAACGAAATTTAACTCAAAAAAATCTCTAAAACACATAAATGGTATCATGAGCGATGAGTCAGCCGGAGGAAAGAAAAGAGGGTTTGGTAATTAAATGTTTAAAAATACTTGGTAAGGAAAAGAAACACAAAAGTAAAATTGTAAATGTGTTAAGAGTAAAATGCTGTATCAGTAAGAAGAAATTTGATATGTATTGACATAATTTGGTACTTAGTTGGAAGCTCAAATTGCTCCCTTTTCTTGGAACAAACATGAAACCACAATTTTCAGTTTCTTGCCCCAATGATTTTTTTACCCAAATAGCTAGAAAAGTTGTGTGATCCAATGAAATAAGAACATAAGAACGTTTTATTAAATTTGTTAAGCATGGAAGTTTTCATTTCTTTCCTTTGAGATTGATTACAGCAAGCTCTTGTTCAACATATTCCCCTGCAGATATAGGTGGGTATTTGCTTGCCTGTGGCGATTCGGCAAATTGTCCCAAGGGCTTTAGAACTGCATCCGATGCTATATGTGCAAACAACTACGTGTGACAGACAAAAATTCCAGTTAATATAACAGCTTAAAGAGGAGCTCAAAAGTCTATTTAGCTAATATTTTCTAGTACAATAAACAACAAACTTACTGTGCCTACTCACCGTTGAAGATACTCTCCATAAGCTACGTTTTTGCTCTTTAGCTGCATTGATTGCATCGATTGTCTTGTTTGTAGCAACTACTTCATGCATGCCTGCTATGCAGTCCCCTCCAGTTAACCACTCTATCTGCATTTTAAAACAAAAAGAAAATACACAAAAGGAAGTTGGTGATATAGAGAGTAAATCACATTAATCTTAGAAGGCTGTCAAACTATGTAGGTTTGCAGTCTCATATCTCATAGAATGCTAATAAAACATTTAACTATTTGAGACAGGTAACATTGCTAAAACGCTTAGCAAAACAAGAAGCATGAAAGTAGAAAACTGGTAATGCCATTTTGATCAGACAGAAGAGAGATATGAAGACAGGTTATAAATACATATGTGTTTCAAACTGCAATGAAAACTTTGAAATGCCACAGATACAACAATATAATACTGGTTATTTCAAATTACCTGCTTTCCTGTCTGGATAAGAAGACACCCTACTGGAACCTTCACTTGAACTTTTTGTCCATTTTTTAACCAGATATTCAATCCAGGAAATCTACTTCTACCATGAATTGTTAAGAAGTTAAGGTCATAGTGATATCCAGCAAAAATGGTTCCTTCTTGATTATATTTTTCAAGGTCACTTCCCGTTGGAGCTAATAGATGCGGACCCTAGTACACAACAATAAAAAATGCATCATACAATCATTAGAATACAAAGGTAAGAACACCAAGGGCTATGAAAGTAAGAATATGAACATGCCATCATTAAATTTTACTGTTGCAAAATGCAGCATGTGGCAAGTAAACAATATTAACATAACTAATAGAAATTGGAAAAAGGAGCTCATTAAAGTAAAACTGTTCACTCTGGGAATGCATATATAACATATAAATGTATGAGTAAAGGATAGGGTATAATCCATTTGATGACTATTCTATTGGGAAAATAAATTTCATATCAAAGTAAAGTACTCTGCTATTGAAGTAAGAAAAGCGGCATCGTGTGGAATCTATGAAAGGCCAACATTTTATTGAACAAGAGAAGGAAATAGTTACTAAAGAAACTGTGCTTTCCTTTACAGAAGAGATTTCTGCAGTATATCTATTGTCACAAGTAAACCATTTTGGTCATAATAAAAATAAAATGTTATACTGTAGAGACTATCATACAGTTAAAAATAAATAAATCAAACAAAGAATTATTGCAACTCTGTAACCATAAAACACTCCCGCTCAAATTGGGGAACATTTTCTTCCATTTTGCAAAAGGGTAAAAGTAAATTCATATGCTTTACTATGCAAAAAGGAAATGGATGTCAATAATAATGTAAGATTCTGAAATGTGAATATTTTCCAACATCTTTTTTGTTTAATATATCTCAAAATTGTTCATTCATCAGAAAGCAATTGATGTGCTCGCTCACCAGCTTCATAAGAGATGTGAATGCATCCTTTGGAAGACCAAACCCAATAGCTGCCATTTCAGCAACCACCTAAGTAACAGATATGCATAATCAGATAATGCAAATTACAAATAACATAATAACAAAAACAACCAATCAAATTACTAACTTCAATTGCTGCTATCATTTTATATCCCCAGGAATCCATGGTTTCTTTCCATTCTGGAAAACCTTCAGGAATTACTGGCTCCGCATTGAGTTCCTGCACAATAGCAATTAACAAAACATTAGGAAGTAAAAATACTATTAGTAAAAACAAGCAATGCCAGCAAAAAGCTCTATTTTAGATTTGAATTCCCTACATTAGAAAATTCTAAATTTCCGAAATTGTGCATTTCGCTCCATCTCATCTTAATCAGACAACTCAGATTTCAAAACAGTATTTTGTATCTGAATTACCCTCTCGAACACCCTCTTTTAGTTTAGGATTATATACGGAAACAAATCATTTTTAATCATACTTTAGAATTTGTATCTGTGTGTTGTCTTTTAAAAATATGCAGAACATGAAAAATTTCTTATTACAATGAAAAGCTATTTTTAGTGACAATTGTAAAATGATTTGACTTCAATTAGTACAGTAAATGACAGAAAATATTAAGAAAATAATTGTATAATTATAAACAAGAGATTGTTTGCTTTGCACTACATTGTAAAACTGTTTAATACACAGTCCAATCAAATAACAATATAATGCCATTTTGTTAAGTTAGTTCCAAAAATATCTCCAAAAATATCTAATAGTTACTAAAGAAACTGTGCTTTCCTTTACAGAAGAGATTTCTGCAGTATATCTATTGTCACAAGTAAACCATTTTGGTCATAATAAAAATAAAATGTTATACTGTAGAGACTATCATACAGTTAAAAATAAATAAATCAAACAAAGAATTATTGCAACTCTGTAACCATAAAACACTCCCGCTCAAATTGGGGAACATTTTCTTCCATTTTGCAAAAGGGTAAAAGTAAATTCATATGCTTTACTATGCAAAAAGGAAATGGATGTCAATAATAATGTAAGATTCTGAAATGTGAATATTTTCCAACATCTTTTTTGTTTAATATATCTCAAAATTGTTCATTCATCAGAAAGCAATTGATGTGCTCGCTCACCAGCTTCATAAGAGATGTGAATGCATCCTTTGGAAGACCAAACCCAATAGCTGCCATTTCAGCAACCACCTAAGTAACAGATATGCATAATCAGATAATGCAAATTACAAATAACATAATAACAAAAACAACCAATCAAATTACTAACTTCAATTGCTGCTATCATTTTATATCCCCAGGAATCCATGGTTTCTTTCCATTCTGGAAAACCTTCAGGAATTACTGGCTCCGCATTGAGTTCCTGCACAATAGCAATTAACAAAACATTAGGAAGTAAAAATACTATTAGTAAAAACAAGCAATGCCAGCAAAAAGCTCTATTTTAGATTTGAATTCCCTACATTAGAAAATTCTAAATTTCCGAAATTGTGCATTTCGCTCCATCTCATCTTAATCAGACAACTCAGATTTCAAAACAGTATTTTGTATCTGAATTACCCTCTCGAACACCCTCTTTTAGTTTAGGATTATATACGGAAACAAATCATTTTTAATCATACTTTAGAATTTGTATCTGTGTGTTGTCTTTTAAAAATATGCAGAACATGAAAAATTTCTTATTACAATGAAAAGCTATTTTTAGTGACAATTGTAAAATGATTTGACTTCAATTAGTACAGTAAATGACAGAAAATATTAAGAAAATAATTGTATAATTATAAACAAGAGATTGTTTGCTTTGCACTACATTGTAAAACTGTTTAATACACAGTCCAATCAAATAACAATATAATGCCATTTTGTTAAGTTAGTTCCAAAAATATCTCCAAAAATATCTTTTTTGTCTTAACCCTAATAGTGAAATATAATTTGATGCATTTGAAAAAAAAAAAAATATTACAATGAGAAGGTAAGCAAATTAAATCCTAAAAACAAACATAAATTAACTTGAAGATGAAATAAAATTCTCTAAATAACAATTACTATATTATTTCAAAGGTAAACATCCATTTTAGTCCTTCCATGTGTGAGACATTATTACAATAATTCTTGAATATATCAAAATTACATAAACCTAACTAAATATGTATTTTGTTTGTCATTTTCGTCCACCAATTGGTCAACCAATGTGTCTTTGGTTACTCAATTTAATCATAAAATGAGTTTTCCAGTGGTCAATATAACTACTAACATAAGAAATACTACAAAAATGTATTTACAATTTCGATACATTTAAATATTATAACCCTTGTGTCTCGTACACCTTTTCACCAAAATTACTATTTATCCATTATTTCAACTACAAATAATTTCTTTTTATAAAAATAAAAATAGAATTTAGAAAAGAAAAAAAAAATTGTGTTGAGCATGCAAATGGTTTTGCAGAAAAGAAAAAGCACCTGAAAACGTGTGATTGAGGGACGAGGACCGATTCTCCAAAAATATCTCCATTTAAGATCAGCACCAACAGGTGTATGAGGTCGATTTTCTTGAGACATTTCTTTCACTTTCTCTTTCATTTCTTCATCAACTAAACTTCTCGGAACTTCCACTTTCTCCGGCGTAACTCCAACCTACAAATTCGTTAACTCATTGAAACAATTTCCTAATCATAATTTCAATTCGAATCAATTACGAAAGCATCGTTGTACCTGATAATGCAATTGAGGTCTTTCATGAAGAACTTTAAAGTCGTGTGGAGCTGAGAAGTACTTTTCCATCATATCAATGAAACGATCGTTGTCTTCGACGGTGCATCGCGGGTCTTTCACGAGGAGTGCTCCTGTTTCTCTTAGACAGCGGCTTACGTCGCCGCATAGAGATCTGAGTTGTGGATCTAGGTCGGTAGAAACGGAGAGATAGGAAGAGAGATCTATCACTGGAAGTTCCATTGTTGAGTGATGATGGTGGAGGTGGCGGGAAGAATGAGTAAAGGGGTTATTTGGTTTTGGAATTTGGATCGATTTTACTATTATTTATAGAGTTTATAGTAATAAACTCACTGCGTGAATGTGTTGTAACTGATGTCAATCTCGGTCTAGGAAATTAATAACCGTAGTATACTATGGTCACACGCATAGCACAGCAAACGTGTAAGGATGAAGATGCGTGACAGTATTATTTTCTAGTACCTCACAAAAAAAAAACACATTTAACCAATAATAGCTTGGTTTGTTTAACATTTGTTTTTAAATAATTTTTTATAGTATTTTCTCTTTTACACAATATTTAAAAAAAATTCAGTAAATATTTTATTTTAAAATATGATTTTAAGAATTTTATTTATTTTCTACAACTTTTGTTGATAATGAAATTTCAAAAAATTGATTGAAATAAAAAATTATTTTCAGATGTTTCTCATAAAAATTACTTCTGAAAAACATTTTTTTTAAAAGAATTTGATATTTATAATATTAAACTCTCTAATAATGAATATTTAAATTATTAAATACAAAAAGTACTATTTTTAATTGATAACAAATAAATATAAAAAAATTCTATTATTTTAAGTTCACTTTTATAAAAATCATATTCAAAAAATATAAAGTCAAATTTTTATTAAAGAAATATCTACATTTATATAATTACCTCATACAGAAAGAACATATGGAATAAATAAATAAATAACAACTTTTACTATTTAAAAAAAAATTTGTAAATGTCAAAATGACTTTTTTAGTAATTTACAAATTAAACTATTCTAAGGATGTCCGTATCAGCAAAATCCTAAGTGGCACAATAAACATTTTTGTCCTAAAGACTTTAGTAATTAGATTCAAATATCTTTTACAAAAAGGAAATATTATTTGTTCAAATTTATACTTTAATTAATTAAATGTCTTAACTTAAAATAATTATCAGTTAAATTGTACTTATAATTATAAATAAAATATTAATTAAAATTAATATATTTTATATTATAGATTATTTGAAATTGTTACATTTTTTTAATTAAAAGCCATAATCGAAACCATAATTAGTAAGCCTTAAATTGCGATAATCAAATCTATAATTAGTAAGCCTTTAAATTGCCATAATCAAATTCATAATTATGATAATTTTATATCTATTTTTAATTTCATTCTTTAATAATAATAAATATATCTACTACGTTTCAATCGAAATAGCATTTTAGTTCATAATTAGTAAGCCTTTAAATTGCCATAATCAAAGATGTTGGAGTTCTAGGGATGATTCGAAGAGGAGTTCTAAATACCATATTTTTCGGAATTTTGGGAGCAAAAACAACCAATAAAGCATGGGAAACCTTGCAACAAGAGTTCGAAAGAGATTCAAAGGTAAGAACGGTTAAACTTCAATCTGTAAAGATAGATTTTTGAGAGTGCAAGAAAAATAAAAGCTTGCATGAGTATTTTAATAGATTGTTTGAATTGATGAATCAAACGAAGTCTCATGGAGATACAATAGATGATCCCAGAATTGTTGATAAAATTTTGATTAGCTTAACCGGTAAATTTGATCCTATTATGGTTGTTATAGAAGAAACCAATAACTTGCCAACTATGATTGTTGAAGTGTTGATGGGGTCACTTAAATCCTATGAGCAAATATTGTATTCGCGCATAGAAAAGTTAGTTGAAAGCGCGTTTCAATCCAAGCTCATCATTCAATCCCATAACAATAAATCCTTAACTATAAATAATTATAATTTTAATTCACTTAGGAGGGATCTGACCCAAGCTATTTCAGCTAGGGATGAGAACAGGTCAGACCGACCAACAGAGATTTAGACCTAGCCTACGTCAGGCTCATGTCAGGTCAGGCTTTTTTCTTAAACAGATAAGGTTAAGGCTTCTAAAAAAGCCTATTTAGTTAAAAAATAAAAAAATAAAAAAAATAAAAGAGAGAGACACAAGCCTTATAGGCCGTCTTATTTAAATAAATATAAATAATATTTTTTTACTACATTAATTATTATATTAAATTTTAATCTTTTGTTATATATTTAACTTTTAGTAATTTACGCCTATTAACTTCATTTAGTTTATGACATATTTGAATGTATTATCATAAAATATAATGCATATAAAGTTATATTCTTCAAAATGTGATTTAAATATCAAAATAAAACTTAATTTCATTGACATATTAATTTGTTAATCTATTTAAATATATGTTTGACTACTTATTCAAAAATGTTAAAATGAAATAGGCTTTTAAGTAGGCTAACAAGCCATATCATACTTCTATCAAGGTCGGACTCAGGCCTAAAAGTAAGTCTTTGACAGGCCATATGTCAGGCTTAGGCCTTGAATTTTTTGACAAACCAGACTCAAGTCTAGCAAAGCCTAGCTCAGTCCAGCCTATTCTCACCCCTAATCTCAGTTGCAAGATCAGCTAGAGCACGACATTCAGGCTTTGTGCTAGATCTAGACACAACCCTTTGTTTTCTTGAGGACCAATAAATCAACGATTCTCCTAGGAATACACATTGCCATGCCATGAGAACCCTGTTATATCTAAATCAGTAGATGGCTTAATGTGTAAGCAGAAGTTGATTGTTCCTTTGAGATATCTTAGTATCCAATATCCTTTTTATCCATTACCAATGATATGTGCTAGGAGAACTCATGTATTGGTTAAGTTTGTTGACTGCAAAGGCAATATTAGGCCTTGTATTTATCAAATATTGTAGTGCACCTATGGTCTGCCTGTACTTGGTTGGTTCAGCCATTGGTTATCCTACATTTGTGAATTGTCCTCCTATTACCATAGGTGTTGGACAGGTTGATGCTTTCTCCATTTTGAATTTCCTGAGTATATCACATATGTATTTTGATTGCCTCAGATACATTCCATTTGCATCTCTTTAAACTTCAATAAACACAAAGTATTGAAGATGACCAAGATCCTTTAGGGATAACACAATGCTGAGTTACTTGATGAGAGAGTCTATGAACTTGGTGTTGCTTCCTGTCACAATTATGTCATCTACATAAATTAGAATATAGTGTGATTTATGTCTTTATGCATGAAGAGAGAGAAGTCACTTTTGGTGTTCTGAATCCCCTAGTTTACTAGGCATTTTCAAGCTGACAAATCAGGCCTTGGAAGCCTACTTCAGGCCATAAATTGCTTTTGATAGTTTTCATATGTGATCAGGCTTAGTCGAGTTTGAATATCCTTCTTGTTGATGCATAAAGACAGTTTCCTTGAAATAGCCATTAAGAAATGCATTGTTTATATCAATTTGCCTTACCTCCCAATTGAAGTGCACAACAATGGATAAGATGATTCTTACTGTATTCGATTTGACAAGAGGACTAAAGTTTTCCTCATAATCAAGGCCAACTATTTGTTGGAAACCCTTAGCAACCAGTCTTATTATCCCCCTCTCTATTGAGCCATATGTCTTATACTTTGTTTTGAACACCTATTTTGAGTCAATAATGTTTTATTGGCCTTCATATGGCATTAGTGTCCATGTTCTATTGGACATTAGAGCATTAAATTATGTGTCTATTGCTTCTTTCCATTGGGGCCTACTAAGAGCTTGTCTGATGTCATCTGATAGTTTACCATGACATTTTTCAAGCTGACAAACCAGGCCTTGGGAGCCTACTTCAGGCCATAAATTGCTTTTGATAGTTTGCATATGTGATCAGGCTTAGTCGAGTCTGAATATCCTTCTTGTTAATGCATAAAGAAAGTTTCCTTGAAATAGCCATTAAGAAATGCATTGTTTATATCAAGTTGCCTTACCTCCCAATTGAAGTGCACAACAATGGATAAGATAATTCTCATTGTATTGCATTTGACAAGAGGACTAAAGTTTTCCTCATAGTCAAGGCCAACTATTTGTTGGAAGGCCGTAGCAACCAGTCTTTCTTTCCCCCTCTATATTGAGTCATACGCCTTATACTTTGTTTTGAACACCCATTTTGAGTCAATAATGTTTTACTGCCCTTCATATGGCATTAGTGTCCATGTTCTATTGGATATTAGAGCATTGAATTATGTGTCCATTGAGAGCTTGTCTGATGTCATCTAACTCTTTGCCTTTTGTTAATGCTTCTATTAGCCCTATATATGATTGTTTTGGCTTGTAAATCTCATTTTTGCTTTTGGTGTGCATCTGAGGGTGAATTGGTGTTGTTATCCTAACTGCTTGCTCCATCTTCGGGTTCAATTATCTTATTTCTCTGCATTATGTTAGTGGAACCATTGTTGTCTTCTTCTTATCTCATTGTAGTGTTATCATCAGTGTAAATGACTTTATCACTAGAATCTTGTTGATCTTCACTTGATTGGCTGGTGCTTGAGGTGTTTGAGGCTTCTTCTTCATGAATAGTTGAGTTATTTTCTAAATCACCAATGTTGTTGTGTGTGCCACCTACAGAATCAAGAGGAAACAAGGTATATACATTTTGAGTTAGATTTCAATGGATTTCTTGTGTTCAAAAATCCATCGTGAAAATAAAATGTTCCTCATTTAACACTACATGTCTTGACACAAAGATTCTTCCATGTGAGTTGATGCACTTTTAATCTTTGTGTGGGTTGTTATATCCCAAGAATACACACATGGTTGTTCAGAATTAAAGTTTATGATTATTGTAAGGTCTGAGACAAGGATAACATACACAACTAAAAGGTTTGAGGACACTATAGTTTGGTTCCTTCTTGTTGATTAGGGCATAAGGACAAGCATTTTGATTAATGGATGAAGGAAATCTATTATTAAGATCAACAATTGTGGAGAAAGTTTTCCACCAATAACGTAAGGGCAGTTTGGCTTGAGCCAACATGGTAAGGCCTAGTTCAACAATATGTATGTGTTTTCTCTCAACTCTACCATTTTGCTGAGAGGTATAGGGGAATGATATTCTAAATTAAATGTTTGCTTATAATCAAACATTTTGCATAGGTTTAAATTCATCACCACTGTCACATTGTACAATTTTTATCTATTTGTTAAATTGATTCTCTACCATGTTTTTGAATTGGATAAAAGCATATATGATTTTAGACTTTTGTTTCAAAGGATAAATCCATGTGAGTCTACTAATATCATCAATAAAGTAGACATAACTAGAATTTGATATTATTGGTGCAAGGCCCCATACATCAGTGTGAATCAACTCTAGGGGCTCTTGAGCATGAGAACTAGATGACTTAAAGGGTAACCTATTTAGTTTACCAAATTGACAACCCTCACAAACTGAAATGTATCATTAGGTGGTGTCTTCACATTATAATGTTTCAACACTTTATCTAGGACTTTATTGTTAGGGTGTCCAAGCATTCTATAACTTTCTTTGACAGACATGTAGGTACATGAGTCTTTATTGGATTAGGGGCTTGCATATGAAACTTCATACAAACATTCTTTAAGTCTCCCTTTTAGAAGAGTCTTCCCTGTCAGCTTGTCCTCCGCATAGCAACATTTAGCATCAAACTCAACAATGATATATTACTGTCAACGGTTAACTTATATACACTTAGTAAATTCTTGGGACATATAGGATATTATGCAGGTTTACGTTTTTAAGTTGTGTGGCAATGTCTACTGTCATGGAGTTTAACAACCATCCTAACAGTTTCCGATCTTGTGATTGTCATTCTTCAAACTTTGGATTGGTTTGATTGCTTTTGTCTGCAATGGTGATTAGGGGTGGGAATAGGTCAGGTCAGGTTAGGCTTTGAAAGGCCTGAGTCTGGCCTACGATTTATTTTTTAGGCATGCGGCCTATCATATGCTTTTTTTTTTCAGTCTGGCCTGACCTTTTTAAAAGCATGGTCTGGCCTGGAAGCCTATTTAAAAGCCTTATTTACATTAAAATATTTAAATACTCTACTAATATCATGATATTTTACACATACCAATATCAATGTCTATATATCTATATATATTAAACAAAAAATAATTTTTCTAACAAAATAATATTAAAAAAAATCTGAAACAAATATCTCTAAACCCTAAACAATAATTTTTAGTTTCAAATAATAGATTTTTTTTTTGAAACAGATGCACCCATTATTATCTCTTAAACAAATATGGAACGATTGATTGACTAATTAAACGGCTACCGAATATAGAACGACTACTGAATATAGAATAGTTGCCGAATATGGAACGACTACTGAAATATGGAATGATTACTTAGTGATTGTGTAATTGATAGAATTTAAAATAGGAAATAGTATTATTAATATAATAATAATAATAATAATAATAATAATAATAATAATAAATATTAATAATAAAAAATATATAGACTGACCTGTCATGCCTAATACATTTTTTTATAAGCATGAACTTGACCTATTTAAATAAATAGGCTTTAAAAATAGTCTGAGCCTAGCCTTTTTATTAAATAGACTAGGTCAGACCATAAGTAGGTCATACCATAAGTAGGCCAGACCATAGGCCTCTGACGAACGACCTAGCCTATTCCCATTCCTAATGGTGATAAATTGTTCAAGACACTTTTTGGTTCCAAGCATGTGGCAGTCAAGCCTGCAATCTCTGATGATCGATAGGACAAGTGACTTCCACAAGGGATAGTTGTCTCTGTCCAACTTGACAGAAACAATTGATGGGAGGTCATTTTATGTGTTGTCTTTGTAGCAGATGACATGGTTGAATTGGATTGGTGGATTAAGAGCCTTCAAGCTTAAGCGCTCTGATACCAAGTTAGAATTATCAAGAATATTGTTCTATATTCCATTCACAGCTTAAGCGCTCTGATGTCAAGTTAGAATTATCAAGAATATTGTTTTATATTCCATTCACATATTGTCTTAGATATACATAAGAATAGATTAATTTGATTCTCCAATTATGTGGACAATAATTACATGAGTAATGAAAATAAATAAAACCATTTAGTGAAATAAAACCATAAACCATCACAGTAAAAAAGAGTTATAAGATGGTAAATAGTGAAATGATTTCTCTAATTGATGATGGCTAAGTTCAATTTAGAAAAAAAAAAATTAAAGTTTATAAAACACTAACAAAATATTTTTTTTTTTTAATAGCACAAGTGGAGAATGACATTATTGTTTTAATAGTAGACTATTTTTTTGAATAGTAATAGACTTTCTTAGTATAAGTGATTATTGGCAATGATATATTAAGTTATATACTAACTTTGACAACCTTTTATATATCTTCTTTATTATAATTAGACTAAATTTGACAAAACCATGTCAAATAAACAAACACTATTTATAATCAAAATATAAATAAGCTAAAAATGTACTAATGAAGTCTCAGGGTGTATGGTAGATATCTGTACATAGGAGTTAAAAAATAATTTTTCAAACAAATAATGTGTTTGACAACAAAAATATTGTCCAACCAAACATTTCACATATCTTAATGAGATAGGAATTCATATCCATCGTACCAATCATTTTTAGCATTTAATCATTTTCAAGTTTGGACATAGCCACCAACCATCATGACAGAGACACTCTTGTTATTGCTACTGATCCTCTCGCCCATCATCATAGCTTACATATAAATAATAATCTTCTTTTTCCCCACCGCCGCCGCCCCCACAACCACCGTTCTCCACCTTCCACCTAGTCCACCATCCATCCCACTAATAGGCCACCTCCACCTCCTCACTCCATCTCTCTACAAATCCTTCCAATCTCTTTCCACCAAATACTGCCCCTTATGGTCCTTACTGGCGGTTCATGAAGAAGCTTTGTGTGAAGGAATTGCTGAGTGGGCGGCAAGTCGAACGGTCGAAGAGTATAAGAAGAGATGAGATTGAATGTTCGGTGAAAAGGGTGATGGAGAGTGCTGGTGTTGCTACTGCAGTTGATTTGGGTGCTGAGCTTATGAAGCTTGCATGTCACTTGCAGAATGGCTATGACCACCAGGTCCGTACTTGTCATTATCGTAATTAACAACTTCATATGTTATATATTCACAATTCACCTTCACTTATTATTGTTGGATATTTGATTAATAATTATTTATATAATAATTCATTTAGATTATTTTTGAATGGTTCGTTCTTATCCATTAAAGCCTTTTACCATAAATGTTGTTGGGACTTTGGAGAAAGTTAGATAATCGCTGTCTTTTAGTTGTCGAAATATCTCTAGCTCTTTTAAACTACGGAGAGCTATTTTAGGTGTTTATTATGTAATGCATTAAATGAAAAATAATTTTTTTAGACGATTTTTAAAACACTTGTTAAACAAAAAATATAACAAATAGTTTTATATAAAAAAATATTTTTTAAATTTTTGAGACATTGATTGCATAAATTTTAAAATATTATTTTAGTTTTAGATCACTTAATAAGTACACTAAAGACACTTATTAGTATTTTTTAGAAAAAAGAGATAAATTATATTATGCGGTTCTTAAGTTATATGAATATATAGTAATTAAAATTGGTCTTAAGTGAATTAATTTTATAAAATTGTTTTTGGTTAATTTTAATTTCAAATCAGTTAGATTTAAATCTAAAATTCTTTTAATATTTTAAATAAAGTCAAATAAATTTTAAAAGATTTTGATTACAATAATCATAAGAACATAAATATTCAATCAATTTTTAAAAAATTAATCAAACAAGAGTTAATTCAAGTGAAAAATAACTTATAGTTTATGAAATTAAACGTGAAATTTTCTTAATTCGATTTAATAAATTACATAAAAATTATGATGTTCTAGATACGATGGATAACAAACTTTTATAGTAGAATTTAAAAAAAAAATAACTAAAAATATTTTAAAAAATTAAAATTAAAAATAATTCAACATTGTGACTTTTATAAATATAGATGACTAACTTGATAAAAAAAATTAAAAAAATAATATAGTATTTTCATTTAAATTGAATTACAAACATAAATAATTAATTTAAATACATATTTCTTTTGAATATATTATTATTATTATTATTATTATTATTATTATTATTATTATTATTATTATTATTATTATTATTATAATAATTGTCATTTTGTGGAACAATTAAGGTGTTTAAAAAAATAATATAGTATTTTCATTTAAATTGAATTACAAACATAAATAATTAATTTAAATACATATTTCTTTTGAATATATTATTATTATTATTATTATTATTATTATTATTATTATTATTATTATTATTATTATTATTATTATTATTATTATTATTATTATTATTATTATATGACTAATAATTGTCATTTTGTGGAACAATTAAGGTGTTCTGAGAAATGCGAGGATGCTGAGAGGATTAGGAAGTTGGTGAAGGAATCTTTTGAGCTTGCTGCAAAGTTGTGTTTTGGGGATGTGTTGGGGCCTCTCAAGGAATTGAGCTTTTGGATTTATGGGGAAAAGTCTATGGATGTAAGTAAGTAGGAGGTATGATGAATTGTTGGAAAAGGTGTTGAAGGTGCATGAAGACAAAAGATCATCATCATCACATGATATTGGTGATGAGAATGAGAGGGATTTAATGGATATTTTATTGGATATTCACTATGATGCCCGTGCTGAGTTCAAGATCACAAGGACCCATATCAAAGCATTCTTTATGGTAACTTTAACTTTTCATACTTAATCTTTAATTCTACACTTCACTTCTAACATATTTTAACCCCCTTGTCATTTCCCATTTTTTATTTTATGGAGAAAACGCAATCTTTGTTTTAGTATATATTTAAATTAGCAAATTATCTATGCATTTGTAAAGTTTTTCATCGTTACGTGTAAATTGAAAATATCTATTTTATACACATAACTTTAAGTGTATATTGAAATTTTTCATGTTTTTTATACTTTTGAATTAACTAATTGACTTGTAAGAGTTGTATATAACTATAAATTTATCTTTTAACTAATTGATTCATAAAAAATTATTTATAATTATGAGTTCAGTCAAATATAAACTCATCTTTTAACTAATTAACTTGTGTAGGATAATTATCAATTATTTTTGAAAAATGCTAACATGTGACCTTAAGGCACTTGTTAATAAATTAAATATAAAAATTTTGTCTTAAAATTTGTATTTTCAACACTTTAAAAGTTCAAATATTATTTTTTCAATGAAAAAAATTTACTTTTGATATCTTTAACATATGTCATAAAAACACATGTTAACATGATTTTTTTTTTACAAATAATTAAAATAATTTAAATGATGATAGTAGTCCCTTCGTTTCTACTTCAAATAAGTATTTAGTGGTAACTTGTATGCCTACTATTCAATGTATTAAGTGGTAAATTAAAAAGCAACACAAAGTGATAAAATAATTTTCACCAACAATAGGAGTATCCAAAAATATACATCACGAGCTAGTGGTGGAAATTAATATTCAGATCGGCCATAACCAAACTTTCAAGATTTATATAAAAGTAAAAAGTCATCTTGATTTTCTAAATATGTGAGATGTTGTCACTATAGTCTTGAGTGTATCGAAATTAAACACATCATGAAAGCCTTTTTGGTTAGTAATTTTATGGATCAAATTAACTCAAAAAAGAAACATTTGACAACTGAACTAACGGATTAAAAATACATTCGAATACCAAAATGATTAACAAAATACACATTTAACTATAATTTTGTGTAAAAGTTATTTAAAAGTTAACTTATCATAGCACCATATAACAATTGACTATATATCACTAAAAGGAACCTATAAAATTTAGGGGGTTGTGGCTAGGGGTGGGAATAGGCCAGGTCAGGCTTTGCAAGGCATGAGTCTGGCCTATGATTAACTTTTTTAGGCCTAAGTCTGGCCTACGTATCATGGCTTTTTTTTTGTCTGGCCTGACCTTTTTAAATGTCTGGTCTAGTCTGGCCTGGAAGCCTATTTAAAAGCCTTATTCAAATTAAAATATTTAAATGTTCTCTACATACCAATTTCAATGTACATATCTATATATATTAAACAAAAAATAATTTTTCTAACAAAATAATTTTAAAAAAAATATGAAACAAACATCCTTTAAACCCTAAAACATAATTCTTGGTTTCAAAGAATAGATTTTTTTTTTTTTGAAACAAATGTACCAATTATTACCTCTCAAACAAATATGGAAGGACTACTGAGTTATTGACTAATTGAATGGCTACTGAATATGGAACGACTATCAAATATGGAATGACTACCGAATATAGAATGACTTGAGTGATTGTCTAATTGATATAATTTAAAATAGGAAATAATATTATTAATATAATAATAAAAAATAACATTAATAAATAGTTAAATATATATAGGTTGGCCTGTTAGGCCTAATAGGCTTCTTTATAAGTCTGAGTCTGACATATTTAAATAAATATGCTTTAAAAATAGCCTGAGCCTAATCTTTTTATTAAATAGGCTAGGTTAGGCCAGACCATAAGTAGGTCAGACCATAGGCATCTGTCGGACGACCTGGCCTATTCTCATCCCTAGTTGTGGCATTTGTCGGTCCCTCTTCTTTATGCCGTTGGCGTGAGCATTATTCAATATTTTCTCTTATGTGTTATAAAATTAAATTAAGGTAAGAAGGTATTTGTGTTAGGCATTATGTTTTATAGATATATTTTTTTGATAAACAAATATTAGTAATTAGTAAGATTATGTTTTATATCTATTTATATAATAGATAGAAAGTATTATAGATTATATATAATAGATACTAGAAATTTAAGAAAGAGGAGATAATTGAAAAAATAATAGAAAATAAAAAATATGAAGAAAAAAAACAGAGATAAGAGAAATGGAAGCGATAAAAATAAATAAATAAAAAGTATGAAAATGTAAGAGAGAAAATAATAGAAAGTGAAAAGTTTATTTTTGGTGGTAAAATTATATTTTTAATTATTGAAAAACTTATTTGTTATAAAATTAGATTAGAGAAAGAAGTTATTTAGGTCAGACGAAAGCGAGCAATTCATTTTTGAGAATAAAATGAATAATATTAATCATTGATAAACAAATTAAATATTAATATTATATATACATGCATGATCATTTATGAGTAGTTATAATATTAATCATTAATTTACTCGTTTTACTAACTTTTCACTTTATATGAGATAAATTTGTGCTAGGCATAAAGTGTATTTGAGAGATAAAGTATAATGAAAATTGTAAAAACGAAAAGTGAGAGAGAGTATGTATGTGAGAATTATTTAAAGTTTAAATTTCAAATTTAAAAAATATAATATAATAGAGGAAAGATAAAATTAAAATGACAAATTTATCATTAATATTAGTGATGTGCTAAAATTATAGATATCAGTATTTTGGATTTTTTTTTGTTAGACACTTGTTATTATAGATTATAATAGATAATAGAAGTGATTAATATTTAAAAGTACACATTAACATTAGAGATTGATGTAAAAATATAAATGTAAAATATTTGATGTGTTAGCTCAATGATAAGAGTTTAAATTTTCTCAAGGATAATAGTAAAATGGTTATTATAGTCCCTTTGATTAATACAATTTTTTGTCCTCATTTTTCTGAAAAATAAATATAAATTTAGAAAATTGTTTAGAATATTAGTAGAGAGATTTAAAAAAAATGAGAAAGAAAAAGTAGAGATTCCTAAAAAAGAAAGAAAAGGTTGAAAGTGAAATAATTAGAAATTGTAAAAGTGAAAAGTGAGAGAGAGTATAAGTGAAAATTATTTGAAATTTGAATTTCAAATTTAAAAGATATAATGAAATAGAGGAAGATAAAACTAAAATGATTAATTTCCCCCTTAATATTAATTATGTGATAAATGGCACTAGTTTTTGCTTACTGATAATATTAATTGAAGAGAAACTTAATCAACTAAGAACATATAACTATTGTAAGGTCCACCCAAGTGAAGTTTCTAAAGAAACACTACGCCAGAAATGACATTTAACAGCGCCCATTTTACAGCGCTTTCTAAACACAAGCGCTGTTGTAATTATATTTTAAAAATAACGGAACCTATTACAGCGCTTTTTATGTAAAGCGCTGTAAAACAAGCGCTGTAGTAGGTCATATAACGTTTGCGCATCACGTTATAAGGATTTTACAGCGCTTGTCAAAAAAGCGCTGTAAACGGAAGCGCTTTCGCGAATCAGTTACAGCGCTTTTTTCACAAGCGCTGTAAAACACATGCGCTTTCATTGAAATTAACTACCTATTATAGCGCTTTTTTCACAAGCGCTGTAAAACACATGCGCTTTCATTGAATTTAACTACTTATTACAGCGCTTTTTTCACAAGCGCTGTAAAACACATGCGCTTTCATTGAATTTAACTACCTATTATAGCGCTTTTTTCACAAGCGCTGTAAAACACATGCGCTTTCATTGAATTTAACTACCTATTACAGCGCTTTTTTCACAAGCGCTGTAAAACACATGCGCTTTCATTGAATTTAACTACCTATTACAGCGCTTTTTTCACAAGCGCTGTAAAACACATGCGCTTTCATTGAATTTAACTACCTATTACAGCGCTTTTTTCACAAGCGCTGTAAAACACATCCGCTTTCATTGAATTTAACTACTTATTACAGCGCTTTTTTCACAAGCGCTGTAAAATACATCTTTCAAATAATTATATACGTTGCGAACCCTAATATCCTCTACGTACTGTGCGGCCATCTACGTTGTCTAAGGTATTTTTTACACATGATCTGTTATGTTTTGAAATTGTCAAAAATTGTCAAAAACTCATACCACATGATCTGTTCTGTTTTGAAATTGTTAGTTGATATTGGTTTCTTTTTGAAACTTGTTGATATGTTTTGAAAGCTTATTATTTTTGTTACTGCATTTATATAGGTGGTATAATATGGATAGGAAATGGATTTCAGCCAATCGATTGTCAAAAGAGTATGAAATTGGAGTGAAGGAGTTTGTTGAGTTTGCAGTGAAGAATGCAAAAGATCCAAATAGAGTAGTTTGTCCTTGTTTAAAATGTTGTTTTGGAAAACGTGTTAGAGAAGATGAATTAGAAGGACATCTAGTATGTAATGGAATTGATCAAAGCTACACATGTTGGATAAGACATGGTGAGAAAAAAAAAGGAAACATTAATTTTGAGAATAGTTCGACATATGCTTCAACTGACTTCGATACAGATACATATGAGCCGGACCGAGTTGATGAGATTGCAAAAGCAGTTGAAGAAGATCTTCGAGATTGTCCTAAAATGTTTGAAAGTTTGTTGAGTGATGCAGAGAAAGAATTATATAATGGTTGTACTAAATTCACAAGACTGTCAGCGATATTAAAGTTGTACAACTTAAAAGCGAGTAATGGATGGTCTGATAAAAGCTTTACGGAATTATTAACACTCATAAAAGATATGTTGCCAGATGATAATGAACTTCCCAGTCGAACCTACGAGGCTAAACGGATTTTGTGTTCTATTGGAATGAGTTACGAAAGGATTCATGCGTGTCCTAACGATTGCATTTTATTTCGAAACGAATATGAACTACTTAAGGCGTGTCCGAAATGCAATGTCTCTCGATATAAGAAGAAAGAATCTACTCCAGCAAAAGTCGTGTGGTATTTTCCTATAATACCAAGATTTAGGCGCATGTATCGCAGTGAAGAAGATTCAAAACACTTGACATGGCATGCAGATGAAAGAATTAGAGATGGAATGTTTCGACACCCTGCAGATTCCCCACAATGGGCAAAAATTGATCACGAGTATCCTGAATTCGGGATAGAGTCAAGAAATCTAAGACTTGCACTTTCTACTGATGGAATGAATCCACATGGTCTTCAAAGCATCTCACATAGCACGTGGCCTGTGATTTTGGTAATATATAACCTACCTCCATGGTTATGTATGAAGCGTAAGTTTATGATGTTGTCTCTGTTAATTTCTGGACCCAAACAACCGGGGAATGATATCGACGTATACTTGACTCCTCTAATCGAAAATTTAAAAAGTATGTGGGAGACAGGTGTGGAAGTTTATGATGGGTATAAGAAAGAATGTTTCAATTTAAGGGTTATGTTGTTCGGCATAATTAATGATTTTCCAGCATATGGTAATTTATCAGGATATAGCATTAAAGGTCAGTGTGCATGTCCTATATGTGAAGAGAGTACAAATTGGATGCGGTTGAAACATTGTAAGAAGAATGTGTTTCTTGGACATCGTAGATTTTTACCTTATAGTCATCAGTATCGTGGGTGGAGAAATGCATTCAATGGAAAATCAGAGGAAGGTAAAGCTCCTTTAGCACCGACTGGATATCAAATACTTGAAAAAGTACAAGGTTTGACCAATAAATTTGGCAAACCTTTTGCGGGAGAGCTGGTGAAAACTGGGTGGAAGAAAAAGTCAATTTTCTTTGAATTGCCATATTGGAAGTCATTGTATGTAAGACATTTCCTCGATGTGATGCATATTGAAAAAAATGTATTTGAAAGTGTTATTGGTACGTTACTCAATGTTCCAGGAAAGTCTAAAGATGGCGTCAATGCAAGATTGGACTTGGTCGATATGGGAATAAGAAATGAACTGGCTCCAGTAAAGAAAGGAAATCGCACATATCTACCTCCAGCCGCTCATACTCTATCTAGAAAGGAAAAAATTGTTTTATGTAAATTTCTACACGAAGTTAAAGTTCCAGAAGGATACTCTTCGAACATTAAAAATTTGGTTTGTATGAAAGACCTCAAGTTAAAAGGTTTGAAGACCCATGATTGTCATATTATAATGGAGCATTTGCTACCAATAGGTATACGTTCCATTTTACCTGAAAAAGTTCGACTAGCCTTAACTAGATTATGTTTCTTCTTCAGGGAAATTTGTAGTAAAGTGATCGACCCTCAGAAATTACCGACATTGCAGAGGGAAATTGTTGTTACTTTGTGTGAGCTTGAAATGTATTTCCCACCATCGTTTTTTGATATAATGGTTCACCTTACTGTTCATCTGGTTAAGGAGACACAACTTTGTGGGCCAGCTTATATGAGATGGATGTATCCGATAGAACGATATATGAAAATATTAAAAGGGTACGTAAAAAGTAGAAGTCGACCAGAAGGTTGTATTGCTGAACGATACATTGTTGAAGAGGCTGCTGAATTTTGTACTGAATATCTGTCCAATGTTGAATCCATAGGGCTTCCCATGTCTCGTCATTCGGGAAGACTATCAGGAGAAGGGATAACTGGAAGGAGACTACTGACTATATCAAGGACAGAATGGGAGCAGGCACAATTGTATGTTCTGCACAATGATGATGAGGTTCAACCGTATGTTACAATACACATTGATCAGTTATCTCGTTTGAACATGAATAGGAATCAAAATTGGATAACTCGAGAGCACAATCGAAGTTTTGTAACATGGTTAAAAAATCACATAATGTCAAAATTTGATATAGACCCCGGATCAATTTCAAATAGATTGAGGTGGCTAGCAAATGGTCCGAGCTTACATGTCTTTTCTTACACTGGTTATGTTATTAACGGCTACACATTTTATACCAAAGAACAAGATGATCAGACCACTATGCAAAATAGTGGAGTCACTCTCGTAGCTGAAGCGATGCATGTCTCAAGTGCAAAAGACAAAAACCCAATATATGCAAATCTATCATATTTTGGGGTTATCGAGCGCATATGGGAGTTAGACTACACAATGTTTCGTGTTCCCATATTTGGTTGCAAGTGGGTCGATAATAATAATGGCGTTCGGATTGATGAGTCAGGATTCTTGCTTGTCGATTTTAATAGGGTGGGATACAAAGACGAGCCTTTTATTTTAGCGTCGCAAGCTCAACAAGTGTTTTATGTCACTGATCCTTCTAATGATAAATGGTCTGTTGTCCTATCGACCAATAAAATAAGTGATGATAACAATAATGATGAAGATGTTGGTAATGATCTTTTATTTGCAACATCACAACAACCACATGAAATTGATTCAACTGATGATGGTTTATATCTTAGAGATGATCATGATGAGGGAATTTGGATTAATCCATCGTTTCGTATTGTAAATGGACAAACAAATGTGAATGTCACCAGGAAAAGAAGAAGGGCATCTTAATGTATATATATGTTTAATTGTTTTATATAAGCTATGCATGTAATCTGAACTGTGTTATTGTAAATATGCATGTAATCTGAATTGAGTGTTTTATACTAAGTTCTGATTAATTTATTTTCTGATTAATTTATTTTCTGCTTATATTTAGCTTGATTTGAGTGTTTTATACCAAGTTCATGTAACAATGAGTGTTTTATATTTAGCTTGATTTACATGAACTGAACTGAATATAAATTAGTAATTTACATGAACTGAACTGAACTGAATAGAGAGATTCTCTTTTGCTCAGTGCATATATATATATAGATTCTTCAGAATACTCATTTCTAATAATTCATCATCTCCTAAAGTATTGTGATAAAGACAATGATAACAATATTTTTAATCCAATAAACAATGATAAAAATGTTTTTAATGTCATCCCAACCCAAATAAACCAAACACAAAAATAAAATAAAGAGACATTTTACAGCGCTTATCTTAAAAAGCGCTGTAAAAGATCCTTTTAAAAATAAAATAATGAGTGTTTTATACCTTTTACAGCGCTTTTCACACAAAGCGCTGTAAACGACTCTTTTGAAAGTGAGTAAAAAAGACATTTTACAGCGCTTATTTGACAAAGCGCTGTAAAAAAGCTTTAAAAATAATATTCATCAGACACCTAATTTCTTCAAACACCTTGTACGCATCATGGGAATCCAAAAAACATCAGACACAAACCCATTTCTTCAAACACCTTGTACGCATCATGGGAATCCAAAAAACATCAGACACAAACCCATTTCTTCAAACACCTTGTACGCATCATGGGAATCCCCAAAAACACCAGACACAAACCCATTTTTCGCAACATGGCAATGATCCTGAATACCAATTAAGTTTCGATTTAAGAAGGAAAGAGAATGTAAAGAGATAAAAAGGGTGTTGAGGTGGAGATTGAATTGTGAAAGAGTAAGCTTTGATGTTTGTGAAGAAGATGCATAAAAGGAGAAGAGTTTGGTGAAGAGGAAGGGATTTTTGTGGTGACCAGTTACTACTATGTGGGTTTTGCATGCATGTTGAGCTTGTTTAAAAAATAACATAACATAACAAAACACAAAAACAATAAGGCCTTTTACAGCGCTTATTTGGAAAAAGCGCTGTAAAAGAGCCTTTTAAAATTAACATAAAGAGACATTTTAGAGCGCTTATGTGGAAAAGCGCTGTAAAAGGCTTTAAAAAACATTCATATAACATAATAACACACGGAGGTCTTTTACAGCGCTTATTTGGGAAAAGCGCTGTAAAAGAGCCTCTTAAAATTAACATAAAGAGACATTTTAGAGCGCTTATGTGTAAAAGCGCTGTAAAAGGCATTCAAATAACATAATAACACACGGAGGTCTTTTACAGCGCTTATTTGAAAAAAGCGCTGTAAAAGAGCCTTTTAAAAATTTAACTAAAGAAGCCTTTTAGAGCGCTTATGTGTGAAAGCGCTGTAAAAGGCATTCATATAACATAATAACACACGGAGGTCTTTTACAGCGCTTATTTGAAAAAAGCGCTGTAAAAGAGCCTTTTAAAAATTTAACTAAAGAAGCCTTTTAGAGCGCTTATGTGTGAAAGCGCTGTAAAAGGCATTCATATAACATAATAACACACGGAGGTCTTTTACAGCGCTTATTTGAAAAAAGCGCTGTAAAAGGCATTCAAATAACATAATAACACACGGAGGTCTTTTACAGCGCTTATTTGAAAAAAGCGCTGTAAAAGGCATTCAAATAACATAATAACACACGGAGGTCTTTTACAGCGCTTATTTGAAAAAAGCGCTGTAAAAGAGCCTTTTAAAAATTTAACTAAAGAAGCCTTTTAGAGCGCTTTACAAAATAAGCGCTGTAAAAGGCTTATAAAAAGCGCTGTAAAAGTGTTACGTATATATAACAGTTACCTCTTCAGTTTCCTCTTCATTACGTAACCTTCATCTCAACCTTCATTTCTTCTCTTCTTTTGCAAACCCTATCATCCCGTCCTTTACGAACCTTATTTCCACGATCATCTCCTTCATTTCGAACCTTATTTCCATCCAAGATCATCTCTCCCATTTCACACAATATATTTTCATTGAAATACGTAACCCTCATTACGTATTTCTTCAAACCGTATTTCTGTGAACCATATTTCTGTGAACTTTCTGCAAACCCTCTTTTCTTTGCATTTCGTCTTTCTTCGAACCATCATTATTCAGGTATTGATGTTATTAAATTTTTGTAATCATTAGAATGCATGTTGAGCTTTTTTAAGATATACTGATACATGTTGAGTTTGTTTATAATAATGCATGATCCATGTTGAGCTTGTTGATGTTATACTAAAGTGCATGTTGAACTTGTTGTAGTTAAATGGATACAAACAAAGATTTAGAAGTTCAAAATGAAGAAGTTGGCACCTCTAAGACTTACGAAAAAGAAGTCAAACGTGGTGCAACTATCATGCAAAGGGTGATTAAAGCACGGAGCAGTGGCATTAAATTTGAGGTATACTATATATACTCTGTTTGCTGTGTGTTTTTTTATCTTTTTTTAGGGTTTAGGGCATGTACTTACTATATGAGTTTATTAGGTTGGCTGGAACGAGAGTGGTCAGCCAGTTGACCCCAACAGCTCCATGTTTGTAAGCTACATTGGGGCTGTTGTTCGTCAAAATGTCCCAATAACAATAGACAACTGGAGAGATAAGGCGTTGAAGGATGCCAAAGATATCATCTGGAATGACATTCAAGTAAATATTTTGATCTACTCTTTTGTCATTTATAATTTTTTTTCTGTAAAATACATTACTTATAATTGTTTTCATTGCAGACCACTTTTGTTCTTGATGAGGAACGAAAGTCATATGTTTTGAGAGTTGCTGGGAAAATCCATCGTGGATTTAGATCCCATCTCTCAAATTTCTATCTAAAAGATAGAGAAGGAAACACAAATGCTGAACCTCCAAAGATATATCAACATTATATATCAAAGGATGAATGGAGTGCATTTGTTTCCAAACGTTCTGACCCGGCGTTTGTCGTAAGTGATTAATTTATTAGCATTTGTGTTTTATTATTCATATTCGTAGCGTATTTTAAATTTTTACACAATTGCTATTTTTTTTTTATATAGAATATTAGTAAGGCAAATCGCGAACGGGCAAGCAACCCAAAACACCCATACAAGAAATCACGTATGGGATATGCACGCCTTGAACAAAAAATTGTAAGTAATTAAACATCACTTGTAATTTGTATTATAAACTATAGTGTGTAACTAATTTGTATTATTTTGTTTATGATTTTAACGAATAGAGAAAAGACACCCAAGCCGATCAACCCTTGGGTCGTCATATCTTATGGAAGGAAGCGCGTGTTAACAAAGAAGGAGTGGTTGATAATGAAAATGTCAAGAAAGTTGTAGAACTTTGTGTAAGTATATTATCACTTTAATATTTTTTAATATTGTATTTTAAAAATGCTATTGAACTTATCTTTTTAATGTTACATGTATTTTAGGAAACTATTGAACAAAGTTCTGAAACTCAAGAGGGCAACAAGGATACGTGCAGGGACATTCTTGGGAAAGTGTTTAATGTCCCTGAGTATTCCGGTCGAGTGAGGGGGAAAGGATTTGGCGTAACTCCCAAAAGCTTTTTTCCTCAAGAGAAGCGCCAAAAACCTTCCAACGAGGAAGTATTAGAGAAGCTCAGAATCTTATCGGAGCAAGTTTTTTTAAAAAGCGTTGTCTTTTATCTTTGTGCCCAAAATTATTTTTGATCCAAAATCACTTCACAATCAGTGCACACAACAACAAAACATATTCAAATACCATAAGCAGTTCACACAATCAGTAGAACATAAATCAGAACTCTGTAACTTTTTTAACATATATGTAACTCTGTAATTTACAACCTAAGTAACTACATTCAGATACATATATACAACCTAATTTACAACCTAATTACCTACATTCAGATACGTATATATATATAACCTAATTTACAACCTAAACTACATTCAGATCCATATGCATGTTCATATATTGTGTCCTATGATCATTTACATATAATAACTAACAGAATATACATTATATGCACTAGCTACCATATAATATTCAGATCCCTTGCCCAGCAGCAAGCTATTTCCCAGAAAATCAAATAATTTTCATGTCAAGCACGTACTGACACCATTCTTCCTTTAATTCCATCAGATCTTCCTCAGAATATGATGGACTGGAATTGGCAAAGTACTGCAATATAAAAATTGAACATATTATATTAAGTTAGTATCAAATATATAGATAATTTATATATGAAAATCATATAATGCAAATACCGTACCGTTTCTGGGATAATAGTTTTATTCTTCTCAACAATCTCCTTCATGAATCTCAATATGTAGTACCCACAGTCGATGTTATTTGTTTGACGAGGGCACTTTATTGAGATCCATGTAATGTTATTAGACTTCTGCTTCGACACTTTAGCACCTCTTTGAGCTCGATAAACTTTTAAGGCACTATCGAATGAATAAATGTGATTATTAGAGCATGAATATTTATATATATATATATATATAAATATTCATGCTCTAATAATCACATTTATTCATTCGATAGTGCCTTAAAAGTTTATCGAGCTCAAAGAGGTGCTAAAGTGTCGAAGCAGAAGTCTAATAACATTACATGGATCTCAATAAAGTGCCCTCGTCAAACAAATAACATCGACTGTGGGTACTACATATTGAGATTCATGAAGGAGATTGTTGAGAAGAATAAAACTATTATCCCAGAAACGGTACGGTATTTGCATTATATGATTTTCATATATAAATTATCTATATATTTGATACTAACTTAATATAATATGTTCAATTTTTATATTGCAGTACTTTGCCAATTCCAGTCCATCATATTCTGAGGAAGATCTGATGGAATTAAAGGAAGAATGGTGTCAGTACGTGCTTGACATGAAAATTATTTGATTTTCTGGGAAATAGCTTGTGCTGGGCAAGGGATCTGAATATTATATGGTAGCTAGTGCATATAATGTATATTCTGTTAGTTATTATATGTAAATGATCATAGGACACAATATATGCATATAATGGATCTGTTAGTTATTATATAATGGATCTGAATGTAGGTAATTAGGTTGTAAATTAGGTTGTATATATGTATCTGAATGTAGTTACTTAGGTTGTAAATTACAGAGTTACATATATGTTAAAAAAGTTACAGAGTTCTGATTTATGTTCTATTGATTGTGTGAACTGATTGTCTATAATATGTTCTGTTCTACTGATTGTCTGTAATATGTTCTGTTCTACTGATTGTGAAGTGATTTTGGATCAAAAATAATTTTGGGTACAAAGATAAAAGACAGCGCTTTTTAAAAAAAGTGCCATAAAAAGCTAAAAAGCATTTTTCATTTCAAATAATTAATTTACAGCGTTTAAAAAAAAAAAAAAAATAACACATTTTACAGCGCTTTTTCGAGAAAGCGCTGTAAAATGCAGACCCATAATATGAAATTATGGGTGGACATATTACAGCGCTTTTTCGAGAAAGCGCTGTAATATGCACACCCATAACTCATATGACGGGGTGCATATTACAGCGCTTTTTGTGAAGAAGCGCTGTAAAATGTGCATAACAAGCGCGCGTTGTATTTACATGTTTTATAGCGCTTTTATAAAAGCGCTGTTGTATCATTTACAGCGCTCGTTTCCACAGCGCTTATTTTTTTGAAAAAGCGCTGTAAATGGCTTAAAAAAAGCGCTGTAAAAGCCGTTTTTTCGCGTAGTGAAACCAGAACGATCGTTGAAAAATCGCATGCAAAAATATAGTTAATTTAATTAAGTAGATGGTTAATTTCAATCAAATTAAAAATTGTGGTTAATCAATAATTAAATTAATCACATTTTTTGCCGTAATTTAAATTAATCATCTACTCAGTTGAATTAATCACACTTTTGATTAATCAAAGTGTTTTGCGAGTATAAAAAAAGTGGATGTCTAGTCCTCATTATAGTTTGTCAAACTGATATTTATTGCCGGACCTCTCTATGCAATGGGCAATGGCTGAGCTCTTTAATCATCCAGAAGCATTCCACAGAGTAAGAAAGGAGATAGAATCAGTCACAAAAAATGTTAGACTAGTTGAAGAATCAGATATTTCAAAGATGCCATATTTACAAGCAGTTGTGAAAGAAACACTTAGACTTTATCCAGCAGGACCAGTAATAAAGAGAATGCAACCAACACTGCAAAATAAATGGCTTTGATATACAACCAAAAACAGCAGTAGCAATCAATTTATATGCTATTACGAGGGATTCAGAAGTTTGGGAAAATCCAAAATAATTTCATCCTGAGAGATTTTTTGTCTCATTGAACGATGCGAAAATAATGGAGTTCGATTTTGTTTCGTTCGGAGGAGGATGGAGAGGGTGTCCAGGGACAACACTAGCATTTAACTTGATGAACACTGCACTTGCTGCTATGATTCAGTGTTTTGATTGGAAAATTGGTGAAGATGGAAAAGGTGTAAAGGTTGATATGAAATCTGGTTCTGGCATGTCTTTAAGCATGGTTCACCCACTTATTTGTATTCCTATACTATATTTTAACCCTTATGATGAATAGTTCAATAGAATCTGTTCAAAACCCAACATTATAAAAATTATATCATGCAGCAATAGTATAGTTTGGTAAAAATAACCAACATTGTCGAATCATTTTCAATAATGCGAAAATACTTTATATAGTTGCTGTTAGTCCAGAGGTTGCTTACTAGGGTACGACTGAATATTTCGTCTTCGCAGGCTTCAGTTTCATCAACAATGAGGCCTTTTTGTTCTTCTTCATCTGGAAGATTGATATGGTTCCATTGGTCTATCTTCCTTTGGAAACTGGGATTAGAACCAGGTGAACTTTGGCAGAGCTTGGGTTTGAGGGATATTTTTAGTCTTTGGAACTTATGGCATGTGTTTTGAGCAAAATCAGAGTAACACAGCTCTGTTTTGTTTTTGTATATTAAATTTATCAAATGTTGTATCTATTTCTTCAAACATGAGAGGAAAAATGATAAAGGAAAAGGAGATAATCCAAATCCGGTTTTCTAGGTTTGGGTTTTAGTAAAAGTTTTATTAACAATGTTTTTTCTTTTTTTTTAAAAAAACATCAAATATTACTCTCGTAATAATTAAAATAGAAGAAGAAAATAAGTCATTTTACTATATTACTATTTTTATTATCCGTGGATTTTTTACTTTGTCAATGTAAAATATAATAATAATTTAAAAGACACTAAAAGTTGGTAGGAGTAGAAGGTATTTTTCGATAACAATGAGTCATGTACTTTACACCAGAAATACATGAGCTATATTATAAGGAGAACTCAATGATGAGGTGTACCCGAAGTCCTTAGATGTTGTGAGATCTGCGACGGGATTTGAGAAGGTGTGTTCAATGGTGATGTGCACAAATAATGAAATTTTGCTCTTTGTTATATAAGGTGTATCATATAATCGAAATCAAATTTTTTTCAATAAATCAATCAATATTAATATAATATATTAAAATAAATTTTCTAAATTACCATGTGCCACTTTTAGAATTCATTTATTTTATTTCTCATTCGACTTATTCTTTATCTATATCTCTATAATTAAAAAGCTAACAATAAAAAATATGTTCCGATTATAAATTTGATTTGTCAATTACTTTTTTAATTCATTGTATATAAATATATTACAGTATTTTAATTATATTTTAATTATATTTTAATTATATTTTAATAATTAATAATTAAAATGTAGCAATCATAAATTACCATAAAATATATAAAAATATAATCATTACATATTAAAAATCAATAACAAACTTATTCACAAACAATCCAATGAAATTTAAATTAAACTAAATAAAAAATATTGAAAAAAGTCATTTAAATTGGCAAGCCTTTGAAAAGATAACAGCGAATGATTTTTTTTAAATAAACATTAAATTATACATTAAATATTTTTAAATTAATTTATAATTATATTCATTTTTATCTTATTACCACCACTTAGGGTACATATTTTATTCCTCTAATACAGATAATAATATTTATCTATATAATTTGTTCATGAAAACAAAGACACTCATCTAAAAAATATTAGACTTATAGATTGGATGATTGATAAATTAGAGTAGATTATCATTTAACAACAAAATAATCAAAATCAAGTAGTTACGTCTTATAATTCCCAACATTTTATTTTGTGTTGTTGTAAAAAATTGTATTTTGAATTAATTCATTATAAACACTCTCCAACAAGATAAATCAACATATCTTTGAAAGAAACAGGTCACATCATAACACTTTTAATCAAAAATGAGTTATTCAAAGCTTAAGTGAAAATGAGACATAAAACATAAAATATAAGAAATAATAGTTCATTTAATTGTCAAAAAAGAAAGAAAAATAATAATAGTACATTCAAAATAAAAAGTAAAATTAAAATAATGATCATATAATTAGTATAGGAAGAAAGTATTATATAATGATTAAATATTTAAAACAAAACAAAATATACACAAACAATTACTCATCTTTTTTCTAATCATATTTTTTAGAATGAAAATCGCTCATATTACAAACTTTTCAATTGTGTATATAAATAATCATTCATCCTTTTTAATCGTATTTTTTAGAGTGAAAATTACTCTTTGTTTTCAAACTTTTTAATTGTTTCCATTCTATTTATTCATTTGTTACACAATCAACTATTTTTATAACTTATAAACTTATAAATATTGAAACTTTTTTAAATCAGATTAATACATTTGTACTTTATAAATATTACATTCAAATTTTAAAAAAAATAAAAAAAATTATAAATTGAACCGCACAATGCATGGGAAATATTTTAGTTCCAAATTGTTCAATCATTCTCTCGATTGTTTCTCTTTTTGTTGGGTTCTAACATGTTTCTTAACTTGGTGTTAGAGTCATGGTATCCACTTTGAAGAGATGATCCTTAATTCATTTATTTTTTCTTTTTTTCTCCTTTCATTTTCATTTTCTTTGTTTTTGATTCCAAATATTCACCATTTTTCTTTCACGTCATATTGAAAGAAACATATGCTCTCAATCATTACAACCAATGACACGCCTCAATAAGTATAGTTAAAACTAAGTTTTTTTTTCACACTCAAGAGTTCTAATCATGTCTAAATTCTTACATGATAAAGAGAAGGTTGCACCAAATATTGTTATTGATGTAGAACAAAAAAGTTTTTTTTTGTCAAATCTTGAATGGAAAAATTTGTGAAGACAATTTCGTTTGGTTGACATTCATGATTTATTGGAAGTTATGGTTTCGAATTTCTATTTATTTTTGTGTGTTTTTGTTGGTGTGATGTGATCCTTGATGTATGTCAATTTGCTCAAGTGCCAAATTATTTCTCATAGGTTTATGATAACATAGATTATTTCTCATAGTTAAGCATTGTTCATTCTCAATATGCTTCTATCATATGATAGTTAAACATTTTTCTTTGTTTTTGCCCTAATGTGGTCAAGCAATTTTTCATTATTTATGTTTTTACCCTATGATAGTTAAACAACTATCATTCTCTTTGTACTTCTTTCCTATAGTACTTATTCTTTGTTTGGTAAGATTTGGCAGTTGATGTCTCCATGATTGGAGTTCTTGATTCTAATGGTGTCTAATGGTGTGAATATCATGGAGACTTGGAAGAAGTTCAAAGAGGCCCAAAAATAGGTCGAAGAATTCTAGGAATTATCATTTAAGCACATCAACTACTACCACTTTCTACATCATTTTTTAGTCGATGCAATTATGACTTGTATTGTTTTTTCTCATTAATTAGTTACATTATATTTTCTTTTTTCTTGAATTGTATTGTTCATCGCAAATTGAAAATGTTAATCCACACTTCTAATTTCTAGAGTTGTTAGATATTGTTAAGAGATGGTTATAAGTATTTATAAATTACTTAGTATTGACTACAAGTTAGTTAAGATTTATTAGTTTGGTTATGATCATTGTATAAAGTGTATCATATATTCATTATAATCAATTTTTTCATTGAATCATTTTTAAATAACTTAATATTACCCTTAATTATTTCTTTTTTTTAGGGTTTTACCATTTTTCCGAACACCTTAATAAGTGGATTTCCAATACATTGGACTAAAAGTCATTTCATACACAAGACTAGTTGATTTGAATCTGTGTCCCTTCTATGACAGAAAATTTGACATGTTTGTGAAATTAAAAGTGAATAATGATACATTAAGAAAAATGAAGTTCAATATATCATAAATTATAATTAGAATAATAAATCTTAGTGAATTCCCGAGTATAAATTTGAATTTCACAAGTCTAATAATTATTGACTTCAGTATATATATTGGAGAGATTAAAAATTTCATATTTATTAAAAGCCCCAAAAAAAGAAGCCTTCAAAGTTTAAATGTCCCTAAAATTATGAGTTAATGGGATCTATGTGCTTTTTATTTATTAAAAAAATAAATTAAGAGATACTTAGGTACCACTCATTGAGGAGACCATCAAGTTAATATCATGTAAAATATGAATTATATCATGGCAAATAATGAAATCACTTTTGCAACGTATACCATATTTAAAAATTACTACGCGACAATTATCGACAACCCTCTTTAAAAATATAAAATTAACAATTCTTTGTGTTTTTATATTTGAGATATGACTTAATGGTAATAGTTCAAAGAAATGAATTTTTTAAAGACACAATCATTTTCTCTCATTTTTATCAACATACATTAATTAAATTATTATCTCAAATATAAAGACAAAAAATCATACCAAAAAGTATCATCAATTTTCAGCTAAATTATAAATAATTTTAAAATATTAACCATCTGTAGATCACTTACCATCTAAATCGAAATTCCCTATACTCAAACTTCCTATTGTGCTCAACAATATCTAAAAGATATTTCACCGCTGCCGTGTTAAAATAAGAATTAGTTTATAAGTCAATCACAACTGTATCATTAGTTTCTAATTCTGTAAAAAAGCATATATTAGTAATTGAGTCTCTATGGTACTTCAAATCGATTAAAGATTATCGATTACAAATAGAGATACATACAGTAATCCTGTAAATGAGTTCCAATTGATTTTCTCTAACACTTGAACTGGCAATTTTTAAAATGGCAACATCAATATTTCATAAATCAATCAATCTGTAATACAATTCTCTTAATTTAATCTCTGGATCCTAAATTATTTCTAAGAGACAATCCTATCATTCATTTATTTACTATAAATAAGCTAATCAACATAAAGTTATGCTAATAAATTGCACCTTTAAATGTCAATCAAATTATGAATTTTGATGTTAAAAAATAAATAATTAAATAATTTGAAATGTTGATATATTGCTAAAAATCTCAACCAAGAAAACCCTCTAATGGCAACTTAAATTTAAAAGTTAGTATTTACAAAATCTCCCTAAAATCTTATTAATAATGGCAATGTATGTTGCTAGATGGAATTTATAATTCAAATGTATCATTTGAAAAAAACAACCAAACCAGCCCTTCACATTAATCCAAAAGCCTTATCAAATGAACATCCAAAAACCTTATCAGATGAACAGCATGAACAAAAACAAACGCAAATGCTTCAACAAATTCAGTCATAAATAAATAGGCAAACAAGGTAACATTACATCAAAATTAGCCTACGCGTAATACCGCATCTACCTAATCGGCCGATAAATCAGATACTCTACCTAGCTGCAACTAACAACAGTGTAAACTACATCCTATAGTAACAGATATCAGACAACATGTTTGAAACAATCTAAGATAATAATAGAGAACACTGTAAACATAAAATAAAACACCTCCCTTGTGAGTGTTGTCACCAATACTCGAGACAACAAACAATTGCAAGTTGATTTATCAGCTTAACTATCAGGCAAAGATATGTTTATATCAGTAGCTGACTTTCTTGAGTCAGGCATCGAGTGCATGTTGACCCAGTTGTCTCTTCGAAAGGTGGTGTGTGGAGGAGGAGAAGTGAAACTCGAGTTAAGGGTTCCGGAATTTTGCAGTACATGATGTCCACCAATGACATCTTCTTTTTCAGCATTGTTAGTTTGGTGTGGTGGTGCTGAGGATACGGCAATAGCTTGAGTAAATGTGGCTGCTGCATAATCGGATTTCGGCTTCTTTACTTTCTGATCTTGATGGCCGCTTGGTAGAAAACTTCCCACCACCACCTGATATAAACACCAGGATAAACATAATTAATCTATGAAGCACTGGCACAGACGCAAACAACAGACACAAAAGTGATACATGACACTGATAATAATTTGATAAATGGAAGAAATTGATTGTAACCACATGTGCTAGCGTAGTGTCGGTGTTAGGAACTAACATTTTTGACACCAAACATGCCTTCAATTGAAGTGTAAGTGATCCTTCTTTTTGAGGAAGAATTATGTTTAGCTTGGCCTACTAAACCAAAACACTCTCCATTGCAATTGTTGAGACATAATATTGCAAGTTTAGGGCCTATTTAGTATGAAATAATATTTTCTAATTTTATTGTACTTTCACTTTTAATTACAAAACTGTCACATAGTTTTCAATTTGTCCTGTTTCCAAAGATTTATATATGAAACATTGAAATCTTTGAAAACAGGAAATGGATTGAAAACAAGGTAGCAATATTTTAATTAAAAGTGGAAAATAGAAAATGTTTTCTCAAACCAAGCAGATCATTAGAATGACCACTTCTCAATTCTTAATCTTATTTTATTTGGCAATTATATTCAGGGCAATTATGTGTTCACTTTTCGATCACGAGTACCCATGAACTTGGTGCATTCTTGAACATGTCCCGAGTCGAGAAGAGTGAAAGGATGCTTACCTGCACAGGACTAGCAGCTATAAGAAGACCAGCGACTCCACCGCCTACAACACGACCATCAGGGCTAGCCAGCGAGACACTCATTCCACCTGACCTGCTTCGTGTTCCTTGGTTTTCAGTAGGCATGAATGATCCAGACAAGGAAAGAATCTCAAAACGACCCTGGAGAATATATTTAGAAGAAAAAAATGAAACAGAAAGATATTGCAGCACCATTATGAATACATCAGCATTGAAAAAAACTACAAATCCAAACTCAGTGATGAACTTAAGCAAATGACCATCAATCATGGCTGCTATTAGCCTTAGCCTACGTTTCATGACTTATCCATATCGAGTTTAGGTCAAAGGGTAACTAAAGCTCTAACTTCGAATTGAAAGGATAGTGCAATTTATATCTCAATATTATTTCTATAAACTGCAACAAGAAAAAAATGGAATATAACTGTCAAATTGATAATCAATTTATACTATATAAATTGTGTATGTTGATAACTTTTCACTATGAGCAGCAAATTGATTAATTGCACATAGCTTTTTTTAATACTACTTTTAACCTTCTCTATATTCTTGAATCATCATCATTCAATGTGAATCACCAATAATCAGATACAATCTAGTCTTCAACTACTAATAACAAAAGATAACATAATAACTACCAACACTACTGGTTTCCTGACTCGAAACGTTAGTAAATGCACCGTATCATTGAATTCAACTATCTCACCATCTTGATTAATCTACCAAACAGAAGTAACTATGACATCAAATCGACAATAATGCATCTATCTTGAAAGGGAGATACATGTCAAATATAAAACCATTATGGAATAGTAAATGCACCGTATCATTGAATTCAACTATCTCACCATCTTGATTAATCTACCAAACAGAAGTAACTATGACATCAAATCGACAATAATGCATCTATCTTGAAAGGGAGATACATGTCAAATATAAAACCATTATGGAATAGTAAATGCACCGTATCATTGAATTCAACTATCTCACCATCTTGATTAATCTACCAAACAGAAGTAACTATGACATCAAATCGACAATAATGCATCTATCTTGAAAGGGAGATACATGTCAAATATAAAACCATTATGGAATAGTAAATGCACCGTATCATTGAATTCAACTATCTCACCATCTTGATTAATCTACCAAACAGAAGTAACTATGACATCAAATCGACAATAATGCATCTATCTTGAAAGGGAGATACATGTCAAATATAAAACCATTATGGAATAGTAAATGCACCGTATCATTGAATTCAACTATCTCACCATCTTGATTAATCTACCAAACAGAAGTAACTATGACATCAAATCGACAATAATGCATCTATCTTGAAAGGGAGATACATGTCAATATAAAACCATTTATGGAATAGGCGTGAGTGGATGTTTCCTTTTAACATGCTTATTAATTTAGAGAAGTTTTTGAGTTTATGACTAAAGAAAAATAAAACAGAACAAAGTATATCAGTAACCAGACAGAAGTTTAAAATGAATTTAGGCTTTAAACATATAATAAAATAAAAAATTAGTCAATGGCATGATTTACTACCGCACCTCATAGGTCAGAGTACCGCCAGAAGAATCTGGATGACGGAGTGTAACATTTGAAATTACACCCGTAGCAGATAATATGCATATAGCTCGGGGACCTTGCTGAGAAAATGATATTACTTTATTTGTAATATCCTGCAAAAACCAAAGAGTATAGCAAGATAACATTATTAAATATCTTAGAAAGTAACAGCATCATAAATATACACATTGATTAGGAAGGTATGAATAAACGAGGGGGAACGAAACGCGAAAAGTGAATATTCTGATAAGCATGATAATCCGCCAACAATCTTGAATTTCCATTTTGATTTGCAGATCCCATTAATAGAAGAAACAAAAAGTCTCATATAATTGTCATCCCCATAACTATGAATAAATAAACTAAAAACCTTCTAAAAAACGATAAATGACACATTTTTCATTAGATTCCAAATTCAAAATGAACAAACAGATAAATCTACACAGCATGTATAGTTTTAGACTTAACCAGTTAAACATCCGAAAATTGAAGTGGGATGCATATGCAAGTATTATGGACCCTCAAGGATAAGTATAAATAACAATGATTAAGACATACATTCATGATTCAGCACACCTAATATGAACTACATGAAGCTAAGTCGACACTGCAAACATACCTCGCCGGCATTGACAGTGATGAAATGCGGCATAAAGTGTGTACCATCAGAGTATCCATTCATTTCACCTAAAGAAGCAATATAAGTAATTAATTTTGATAATTGATAAACTATAATACTTATCAACAAGAACACTAAATGTATCAAAGACAGACAATTACCCAGATGATCCATCACAACTTTTTTCGCCTTCTTATATTCCATCCCATGTGGTCTCCCTCGCTTCACGGATGCGAAGTCATGACTAGGTGGAGCTGATGATGAGATAGGCAATGGCGACAATGCCATATTGACAGATCCATCTGGACCATATTTCCTCGGCCTACCCCTTTTCTTCTTAACTGCTGTTGTTCCATCCAAACCTACACTCACCGGTGAGACACCAACAGTAGCAGCACCAGCAGCCACAACTGCTGCTTCGGGGTTATGAACCGAGTTTGGAGCTTCACTCCTTGGTGCTACATGATAAGCCGATGGAGCTTCTGCACCTATCACGGTAACCCCGGAATTGATACCTTCTCTTCCTTCCATGCATATATCAAATTTTCACTCCCTCAAGTCTATATTATCAAATCAACACCTATAATCCAAAAAGTATAAAACAATCAGAAAATAAATGTAACTATAGAAGCATATTTCATTACAAACATTACAGATTTTAGCAAAAACACATCAATGCCTTGAAACCTTGTTGAACATGTTAGAGAGATAGAGTGAAAACTCATCAAAGGATCTCACAAATGAGGAACTTCATTTTAATACACAAAATCAGATTCATATCAAAAAACCACTACACAATGTTTAAAGTGGACATCATAACAAAAAATGCAGTTATTTATATCAAATTTGACTTCTGTTTTTACTTTAATCTCATCTTTGAAAATACCAGAACAAGAAATTTACCTTATAACAGGATATGAAAAAAATACAGATATATTACCCATTAAAATTTAAAACTTTAAAAGAAAACTAACAGCTATTAGTAAAATAGTACAATTTTATTAAAAAAATTATAAAAAAAATAAAAAATAAAACCACTTGGTTAAAAATATAGAAAAAATAGGTCAAAGAAAATGAGGGGAAAAACAATGATAAAATTCAAAGGCTTTTCAAAAATAGAAAAATAAACAGCACCCTTTAACATAAACTGCTTCATACCCAGCATTTTTCTGAACTTTAAAAGACAGAAAGCTGAAACTAAGGGTAGAAAATATAGTAATAAATAACAAAATTAAAAAATTAAAAAAAGAACAAAATTTCAGACAAAACAAAAATGAAAGAATATCAACATCATCATGCCATGGATATTCTTTCAGAATGCAAAGATCATGACCTGTCGCTGTGATTCCACACTTCAGCAATCTTCTTCTAAATCTGTAAAAAAAAATAAAAATAAAAACTTGTATTCAAGATTTTTTTCTTTTTTTCAGTTCAACCAGAAAACTCAACTAGTTCACCCCAGAAAGTGAAAATTTAAAGTACATAAAAATAAAATAAAAGGGGAAGAAATATTATCGGTCTGAAATTAAAAGGAACTTACAAATTTCAGGAGGTGAAAAAAAAAAATCTGTTGGCTTGTAGGTTTTTCCAAAGCTGCTAGAATTGAAAGTTGAAAAAGAGAGAAAATGTAAAGCTCAAAATAAATACTACTGTTACAACAATTAATTAATAATAATAATAATAATAATAATAATAATAATAATAATAATAAATTATGTTTTCCAGTAAAGAAAAAACAATAATAATAAATCAAGTAGAAAAAACGAAACACAAAACAAGAAAAAGTATTTCTTAATAAATAAAATAAGTTTTTTATTTTATTTGAAAATACCAAAGATAAAACAAGAAAAAGTATCTTTAGTAAAATAAGTAAATAAATAATAAAATAAGATTTTATTGTTTTTTGGTCTACCAATAAAAGATTTTATTTTATTTGAGGGAATTGCTAAACCCGATAAATACAATTTGGTTAAGAATAATTTGAGATCCGTCAGGGGCAAAAATGCGTGTTTTTAAATTTGAAAAAATGGTTAAAATGGTAAATGTGTTAAAAAGCAATAAATTAGAGGGTAATAAAATAAAGTCATGCCTTTTATTGTACAATTTAATTTGTTTTTTCTATTTAAAGCTGCAAAGGTAGGGTTGGACGGCCAAACCTTTATGTTGCCGCTGACCTGCTTTTTGTCTTTTTTTCCTCAAAATGAAACATTATGTTTTATATTATACCCTTGATGAAAATGAAATTTACATTCTGATGCCACTGAAGTGGAATTCTTTAATTTTTTCCCTTGTTTTTTGTTTACAATTTTTTCTACTATTATCCCGTATATGTTAAAAAGTTCTTTTTATTTTTATATCAAGAAAAAAATTTATCTGATAAGATTTAAAACTTTAATCCCCAAAATATATATTTTTTTACTTTTATGATTTCTGAATTATTATGATGATAATTTAAATGCAAATACATCTACTATTTAATATCAATTTCATAAATATCATATGTCATTAATTATTAATTATAATTTAATAATATAATTAAAAAAACCAATGTAAATGAGTTAAATATTACAATATAATGAACTAAAATTTAAATTTAAATTAAAAGAAATATTCATTACATGTCTCGAATAGGTATATGAAACAAAAATAATATAGTTAAAAAATTATTTATATAGAATAAAAATTAATATAATTAAAAATAACATATTAGGTTTTATACTTAAATATATTAAATTTGTCAAATGTCTATTATTATATAAAAATAAGAGAAATGATTCGTGAACATCACATTGTGATGTTTGATATTGTGTAATAATATATTTTTTAATTATTTAGTAATTTTTTTCTCTATTTATTGTATCAAAACAAAAAATTTTGTTTGTATTTTGAGTCTATACACACTTATTTACTTGTGTTTTATACACTGTCGATATATCGTGATCCAAATCTCACTCATTATGTATGTATTTCATATAGTAAATATCTGATGTTCCAAATTTTATGTCCAAATAATATTATTCTAAAATAAATATGATTTCATCAATTTTGTAATAATCAATTTATTTGATCATTTTATATAAATTAATAAAAATATATAATTGAAATAAAATAATATAATATAACATTTTTATTAAATATCTATCAAAATTCAATATATTTAATATCATCATAAATATAAATTAGAATACATTAAAGAAAAATATAAAATCAGAATACATTAAATTGAAAAGGAATGTATGTTATGTTTATTAAGAAATACAATTAAAATATAATTAATATTCCAAGAGATTTAAATTTAGTAAAAAAAAATAGTCTCTAATAACATGATATATATTCGATATTTAAATTTTCGTCAAAAAGAGATATTTATTTTAATATTGAATGTGTCAAATAAATTATATTAGACAAACTTATAGAAAATAAATCAATATCGCTCTAATAATTGAGTATATCATTATTTAAGGATAATTTTTTTCATACACATTAGAATAAAGCATAAAAAATAATAATTAAAAAAATTAATATATTAATTCTAACTTATCATTAATTTTTAATTTGTCATTTGTATTTATATTTAATTATATAAGAGCAACATAGTTATTATCATCGTAAAGAAAAAATAGATATTATCATAGAACAGAACAGAAGGCGTAACAAAATTAAAACAATTAAAGGAGGGTGTACTAATACATTGAATGTGTCAATTTATTGTTAATTGGATTGACACCGTTTTCAAAATTGAATTATTATGTCCAAACAAAAAGTCTTTAATATGATTCAGAATTAGTGATACTTTTTCATGAATATATGCACTAATTGTTATGGTACTCCAATTAACATACCGTGAATGCCTTTCAATTTAATTGTGGTGGAATGATTTTTTAATATATTTTTGTACATTATTTAACGTGTGGACAAAAGAAGAGTCTAGTAATGCTTGAATTACCCAAACAGAAAAAATTGGTGAAAAAGCAAGAATTGAGACTTTCAAAAGTATCCAATGCTAATACTTTAATTTTTTTTTTTTTTCAGGAGAACAATTCTCGTAAAATATCAACCCGACAAACACTTTAATTCTTCAAGCAGGAAAGAAAAATTAAAAATAAAAATAAAAAGTAAAATTCATATGCCTTCTAACCTTATACAAATAGGAGGATATTGTCAATTTTTTGTAGGATATTCTTTTTTAGATATTTTTTCGATCTATTTAAGGACAAATTTGTAAATGTGAAAACTTTAAAAAAAAAATTGAATAACCTTTTTTAGAGAAAAAAAAAACTGAAATTGTTAATTGTTATGTTAACAGATGAAGTTAGATGCTTTTTGGTTTTTGTATAATCTAAATAAATAATGTCCCTTGTTTTTATTTTCTTTTAAATATATATTTTTTAAATAAATAAATAAATAATGTAATATGTGATAGATTATGTGATAGATTTATTTTTCATTTTGTACAAAATAATAATTTTTTTTATTTATTTCTCTGTAAATTAAATAATAATCAAATTCATATACAATTATGATTTGAATTTGAATTTAAAATATGATATTTTATTAAAAAATATTTTTTAAGTTGAGAAAAACCTCTCATATAGCATTAAATTTATTTCACTGATTTAAATTGTGAAAGATTTCGCACATAACTAATAAATAACAAATAATAATTTAGAAAATAATAGAATATACAACAACAAAAGCAACGGATTCCTATAAAAGTTTTAATGCGAATTTATTTTTTTTCACTTAATTGATATTAGATACTGCAGTGTATCTTTTTAAATTTTAATTTTCTTAATAGATGTCAATTAGATTGGACGTCTTATCTCGAATTAATTTAATATTATATATATTTATGAGTTTATAGTAGTATTTATTTATCTAAAAAAATTTGCACAATATATAAAAAATAATTAGAGACTTTTAATTAGATTAAAACTATTGAATTCAAAGAGCACTAAGTTTTTTTTTTATTAATAAAAATAATATCTGTTCATTCAAATTGTTAGAAATTATATCTATCGAAAAAATTATAATTTAAAGTTGCTAAACGTAAAAAGGACGAACCTGCAAAAAAAAATTATATCCCTTTTTCAAAAAAGAAAAGATCACTTAAAGATATTTTTTTCTTTTTACTTTTAGGGTGTCGCATATGGAGGACGTGAGATGTGTTGTTTTATCTATTTATTTTTAACAAACGAACAAATATTAAATTAATAAATAAAATATAATAAAAAATTAAATTATATTAATAAAAGCAAACAAAATATATAAAATGTAAAAAAATAAATATAAAAATTAATCGCTTGAGTAGATGTGTCAAAAAAGATAACGTCTTATTGCAAAATAAGAGAAAACTGTTGAAATATTATAACTCTTATATTCTTTAATACATCTAAGCAAAAAATATTATAGCATGTTGTTTTCTTTGACACATCTACTTAACTCACATGTTTTTTTTTTTTTATTTATGTAAGTTTGAATTCTTGGACACTTTGTTTTCCATTTAATGTTGGTAACCCAAAATATTTCCCATTTTTTGAACACTTTTTTCTAAAGACAATTTCAATTATAATTATAATGAGAGTACTATTTTAACGATTTTTTTTTTAATTTAAGTGTATTACATGAAATGCATAGCTTTAAAAATTAAACAAAGAAAATGCAAGTAGTAATTTGTTTTATAAGCAAAATTTATGCTATACACTTAAAAAGGATCGTACAAATAATATATGCACTTTTTGTTTAAGTTTTAAGTCTATGTATTTCACAAGCAAAATATTACCCACTTGAAATTTTTTATGCCACACACTTAAAAAAAAAATCCATGCTATACACTTAAAAATGGTTGTCCAAATTGCATTAATTTTATTGATAAAACAAAATTGTATCTCTATTTTTTTAATTACAAAGATCGTCTTAATAGTATATACATTTTAACTAAAATTAACGTTAAAGAAAAATATTAAAAAAAATATAAACTATGTCGGATTGCTAGTAACTCTAAAAAATATTGTTTGAATACTACAATCGATATTTGTAATTTTTTAAAAATATTTTTTATTGCTTTTTAATTAATTTTAATGAATAATATTATTTTTAATCATCATTTCATTTTAGTTTTTTAATATTTTGTTTATTTTAAACTAATAAAAATTGAAGGTAGGATGAAGTTGGCATCACAAATAGTGTTCTTTCAAAATATTTCTAAAAAAATGGAAAAACAGTTTTAAAGTAAGGTAAGTTTACCATCTCTACAGGTCGGTTTTGCATAATAATTTAAAAGTACAGTAATTTGGTATTTAATTTTTAAAATGATTTGCTTTTTTTTTAAATAAGGATTATTTATAAAAAAATAATATTCCTACATTGATATATTTTGTTTTTATATCATATTTTCATTCAAAATTCACTATTATATTTATATTGAAATTTATATACCACTTAATTTTTTTTTTCATTCATACTTTTTTTGATCTATACAACCACCTAAAATATTTTTTTTTCCAGTAAGAGGTAGCATTATTGGGATGTGATCATTTATTGTCTTTTTTGTTTATAACAAATGATTAATTGTTAATTTAATAAATTAAAAAAACTAAATTATATTAATAAAATCAAATAAATTATATTTAATAAACAAATACATCAAAGTTAACGTGGTTGTTATCAACTTCCTCCTATTTCTTTTCTATTTTATCACAACTATTTCTTCTTACATTCAAAGTTATATAAAATATAATTGAGATAAAATAGGAGATAATTATTAATAAAATAGAATGAAGTTGATAATTTATGGTAATAACAAAATAGGAGAGAGTTGTTAAAGCAGTATAACACGTTGTTTTGACACATTTACTCATTTTTGTATTAATTATATTTATTTTATTAATGTAATTTATTTTTTTTAATTATTTTAATTATTTTTTATTTATTAAATTAATAATTATTTATTTGTTATAAAAAAATGATAACATATGTCGCATATTAGAGGAACAAGAAATATTTCATGTTGTCGTATTCCTCCCTTGTAACCTCGTGAAAGTAAAAAAAAAAGACATTTTAAATAAGTTTCAATGTAAGATATAATATAAACTTTTGAGAGGATATAAATGAAAATTATCTCCAAGACTCCAATACTAGCCACTCTTGATAAAAAAAAGATAGGAGGAGAAAGCAGGCCGACTCTTAGGTTATGAAGGAGACATATGTTTTAAAAGCTCAATATTTTTTCTAAGACTTAATTGCATTTTTTATCTTCTTATTTTAGCTGAATTATAAAAATAGTTTTTTGTTTTTGGTCTTCAAACATAATTTTAGTTTAAAATTGGATGAAATTGTTATTTTTTAATGTTGTGTCAAAAAAAAAAACTGATGATATAAAATATTTCGTGTTTATTAATTATATTTTATTATTATTTCCAACTTATAAAACATATTTACTATTTTTAAAAACACATTTCCTATTTTATTACATTGTTTTATTATAAATAAATAAAACAAAACAAAATAAAAATCACACCAAAACTTATTCTAAACCCTAACTTTAGGACATTAGTTGAGAAACGGGAACCCTACAAACATAACCCTAATCCCATTCCATCTTGTTTTTCTCCTATTCCCAGTTCATATTGTTTTTTCACCTATTCTTTCAATTTTTCATTCATTGTGTTCTTTTAGATCATTTCTTATAAACACATCAAGAACAGAAAAATAAAGGAAGAAGAAACAAACCACAATCAGCGGCCTATGTCGATCCAAGTTCACTTTTGATGGTAAACACCAAAATTGTGTGTGTGAGAGTGAAATCTACTAGATTTCGAACAAGTTACTGTCATATGCATCTTTCAATTCTTGTCATGAACTGTGTCTTATTAAAAATGTTTATTTACTTTTCACTAAGTTATAATTTTTGATCACATATCTCATATACAATATTGCACCACGAGATATTGAGACATAATATGACTTAAATAAGCATAAATGAATTTACTTTCATGGATGAGGTAGGTTAGATAGAATGAGACATGAATGGTGGTTCAGATCTTGCAAGATTAACTCCACAAATGTATATTTATATGATATAATAAACTTAATTTTCCAGCAAACAAGAGAAGATGAATAAAGAGGAGGAATGAAATTAGGATTAGAGTTTCTAAATTAAGAAATGTATAATAAAATAGAAAATTAAGTTAAATGACTAAATAAATAGAAAATGTGTTTTTTGACATATTATTAAAAAACGACACTTTATAATTTTGCATTAAAATTATGTTTGGTAACCAAAACTAGAAATAAATAAAATAAAAAATTATTTTCATGAATTAGCTAAAATAGAAAAACTAAAACTGCAATTAATTTTTTTTTATGAATAACTCCATATTATATATGCATTTTTTTACTAATCCATGTTATATATGGATATGCTGGATTCATTTAAAGTTTTTCGGTTGCTAATAATACTTGCTTAGGTCTATATATGTATAAGAAAAAAATCACCATGATCAATAACATCACTAAAGTCTAAAAGGTTTTTTTTTAGTTTATTCTAAATATAATCATACAGTAAATTTTTTGAAAAAATACGAGACTCACTTATCTGGAACACATGCATTTTATTTGAACATAGACTAAAAATAAAATAAATAAATTAACAAATTTTTTAAAAATAAAATAAATCCCAAAATTCTTATGATTGAAATGAAAAGTGTTTCAAACAATTTGATATATAAAGTACAATAAAAATTATATGATTGACTTAATAACTGCGATAAAAAATTAAGCCTTAAAATAATTAGAGAGTTCAATTATTTAATCTCCATCTTTAACATATTAGTAATTTCCAAAATACTAACATTATTTATTTAGAAAATACTATATACTATATAGGAGTACAACGGTACAATTAATCTAGGAGAGAAAAAGGCAATAATTAATTGAAGGAGAAATTCTTTATTAGCTACCAGAATCTGAACGCATGCAATGTCACGTGACAGTGGGGGATTGGTCCTTGTTGTTAGTAGCAGGTAGCTGCCGTAGTTGGGTAAGACTTTCCTTACCCGTGAGTGATTTGAGAGCAAGATAAAATAATATATTTTTATTTAAAGAGAAAAAAATATTAAATAAAAGCCAAAAAGATAAAGCTTATCTTGCCCACAAAGTCATGATTTCCATCAACAAATTAAAAGTTACGTTTCATCTAATCTAATCTACTATAATAAATGTTATTATTTTAGTTTTCTTTAACGCCTCACCTAATTATTTCAAAAATATTAATTAATAATGAAAAAGTTAATGGGAAATTTTGACTAATTATATACACTGGTTTTTAATTTTGAGAGGGACCAAGTTGCAACAATATCTAAAATATTTATCAAAATCTAAAATATCTAAAAAAAAGTTATGATTGAGTGAGGTTTCTCTAAATCTAGATCTAACTAAAAATTTCGATGACTCATAAAAACAAAATTGAATAATTACCACAATAGATTCTCTCATTTAATGCGAGGGTCCATTAAAATCATCACTGGAAAAGTAAAATAAATAGATGAAGAAAAGATAAAGAGTTTTTAAAATAAAAATTAAAACACATGAATAAAAATTGAGTATTCATTACCGAAAATTACACTTTAATTCACTTCTCTTCTGGTAATAATTTATTTTCTACATTGAACGAAATATCTATGACTTTACGAGTATTAGTAGTGAAAACCAACAAATAAAGAAAAAAAGTGAATTATTTATTGCATTGTCAAAATATGAAAATCAAGAAACACAAAAATGTATTTTTCCTAGTGAGCATCATAGATGTTCACGAAGAAACAAAAAAATGTAAAACCTTATAAGCTATCATGAGACTTCTCAAGATGCTCACTAGGAGAAATACATTTTTTATGAATGTGAAAGATAAATCTCTAACCTAGTTGTCTCTTTTCCAATTGAAGAAATGGGCCTCCATGATCAATTTCTTGTTGTTTTGTCATTTATCTTAGCGTTGACGGGTGCACGGTTGTGCCACCTGTCCCCCATATGAGTGCACGGTCACGCCACCCTGTCTTAGAACTGAAGGGTGTATGATCATGTCATTCAATTTTTTGTATTGGTGCACAATCATGCCATTATCTCTTCTGTACTGAGTTAAGTTGTCTGAGTTGAGTGCCACATCGTTCCATGTAATAGGTTGCATTCAAATGAATTCAACTAAGCCCATTCCATCCACTCACATTTTGAGCCATTGTTAGTTCTTTTTGTCTTAGATATTCCATCTCATCCATAGTCCACAACACGATAATTCTTTATTGAGTGGTCGAGTCCACAAGTTTTCAAATCTTTCACCCATGCATCTAATACTTTGTCGCGCATCATCTTACAAGTCTAATACTCTTCAAATGAGATTGGGTGGACAAGTCCAAAAGTATTCAAATCTTACAGTCTTGATTAAATGGACAAATCTTCATATCTTCCAATATTGATTAAGTAGGCGAGGCCACAAGTCTTCAAATCTTCCACCCACACGCATACGTTTGGCCGCACATTCGTGTGACTTGGCTACGTGTAACACCCCAAATTTTATAATAAATTATTTTATTAATGAAATATAATTTTAAATCATTAATTTGGTGTTAAAGTTATTTTAAAATATATATTGATTAATTTTTTTTATACGTGTGGTTTCTATGATATGTTAATTTTGTACATATTGAACTAAATGAGTAATGTAAATAACAAATATTGTATTTTAAATATATTTCTAAAAATAATTATACTTTAATTACTCCTAACTATTTCTTACTTTAATTAAAACTATTATATATAACTATTTTGAATATTTTAGAGTATCTATTTTTACTATAAAAGTGTTAAAATATATTTTTGATGTCAAAATGCCTTAAAATGCATATATCAATAAGTATAGTAATAATTTTGAATACGAGAATTTTTGTTATTAATGTTATATTTATAAAAATTCAACTTCTTTAGTTAATATTTTTTTTCTTGGTAAAATATTAGTTTTGAAATATTAACAATATTGCGCTTAATTTTCTTTATATGTGTACTTGTTAAGTTATGTCTATTTTATACGTATTTAATTGATTTAGTGACTTATATAAAAGATTTTATGCTATATTCTTTTATTGTCATTTTAACTACTTTCATAGTATAATAATATTTTAAAAGATATTATTTTAGTGGCAAATAAATAAATCAAAATAATTGTGTAATTAGTTGGTCTTGTAAAAAAATATATATAATAAAATGAGTTCAAAGAGTTAGGTTAATAATAACTAATATGTTAAAAAAAATAATTAAAATCAAATATAACCTAATCTAGGAAAGAAAACGTTACAGTACAAAAATTGAAATGTAGAGAGCAAAAAATTGATACCGATCGTCGATTACTGTCCGGAAAATTTTCTCAATTTTCGCCCAAGTTTGAGTATGTTGTTTTATTCGTTTAACTAGTCAATTAAACACAATTTTCTAGATTTTTAACAACCCCGAATTCTCTCTAAAATACCCGACTTCTCCATTTGTAGAATTCGTTATTTTACACCGTTCTTCTTCACCATAAGTCTGATTTGAGTGAAACTAATGCCAAAACGACTGTGTGAAAAGTGGCTATATTATCCACTGATTGATTTTCTTATTTATGGTAATTTTCCTTGACCGAATTTCGAATTTAGTTTTTAGAGTATTTTCTCATAATTTATTTTGACGTTTACCCATAAATTGGCGAGTTAGATCGATTAAAGGACAAAGAGTCAAAGAACGAAGACTGTTTGCTCGTAGAATCATATTTGCGTGTGAAAGCGTCGAAATAAGGTAAGGGGTGAGAGAGCGTTTGAATTCATGAGTATAATATAATGTGAGATGAACGGGAAAACCGTATTTCCCAACGATTCATTCGGGACTCGCTACGTACGACAATATCCCTTTGAGTGATAAATTGCTTAATGTAAAAATATGGGAATTGTGAGATTAAAATATGGAATAGAAATATTTTTAAGGTGTTGATTGATTTAACTTTGTTAAATGTGTGGTATATGATATTATTGTAATGTTTGATTTATTTTTATTAAATGTGTGATATTTCATATTATTATGATATTAGATGTCGAATGAATTTTATTTATATGTTTTATTAGAAGTATTTATGTGATGTGATAATAAAAGATTAATGCATTTTAATAAGTTTATGTGATTATGATGATGTATGATTAATAATAATGATGTTATAAATTTGTGATGAGTCTATGTGATGATTTATGATTAATGATAGTGATACTATAAAATTGTGATGAGTTTATCTGATGAGATATGATTAATGATAGTGATGTTGTAAATTTGTGATGAAAATATTGAAGTAAATCCATAGTGATGAAATAATGGTGATTCCAATTTGTGTTGGAGGTGACAGTCTTAATGAAGTATCATAGGCCAACGAAGAGAGAATATAAATATTGAGAATTTGTGAAGTGGTGATTATTTTGTCATCATATAGGTAGGGCCTGACAAGCCTAGTAATTATGGGGAAGTACAACTGAATGAGTTTGATCGTGGCGATCTGCTTTTGAGCCTTTAGGCAAGATTGTTAGACCTTGGAGGTATTCAGGTGGGGAATTCCTAGGTGACTTGGAGGTAGCACTCCAAATGTTGGGAGCTACCATGCAACACACGTTTATCTCGACTGTCGCGTATATGTGTCTCGGGTAGAGTTGAGGGGATCTATGAGGACATAGCCAATTTGAATTGTCCGTCCACCAGAATGGTGACATAGTATTAAGTCTCCTAACCAAGTACTTCAGAGTTAGAATGATACCACATTGTGAAATAAAATATAAGCTCATGGATTGCATTATATTTTCTTGTTATCGTTTTGTTGTGATTAATAGGTATCATGTGTGATGATAAATTATCTTAGATAATTTGATGTTATAGTGAAATGCATTGATTTTACTTGAGTGATTTTAACTTTATAATGTGATGTTTTTCCTTGAAGAATGTTTGTGTTATGATACAATATATTATGATTGTTTGCATGTTCTTCTTACTTATATTATGCTATTAACATGATTTCAAAACTCACCTCCTTTGTAGTTTGTGTTTGACTGGCTTGACCATTCGTTTGTGAAATTGTAGTTATTACAGGTTATTGAGTCTTGAAGTTCAAGTTTGGGAGAAAACCCGCTCTGATAGGTGATACTGGGAACTAAGAGTTATAATTTATATTTTAGTTATGTAATTACAAATGACTTTTTATTTGAAAATCTTAGTACTAGTGAGTTTTTGGAATTAAAATAAGAATTTATAGTTAAATCAAGTTCATTGAAATTAAATTGTTTTATTTGAATAATAAATTTTGATTTTTTCCATGTGTACTTTGAGAAACGTGATATCATAAATTTAAAAAATAAAAAATTTTATTTATTGGAATTTTTTATTTATTTATCCACTATAAATTTTATAAAAATATGATATAAATTATTATATATATTATTTTCGGGGTTTAGGGTGTCACACTACACATCCCGTGACTTGACTTGGCTTGGCTGCATATTTGTGTACAAGTTTGATACTCTTCAAATTTTTTTGGGTGGACAAGTCCGCTAGTTTGCAAATCTTCCACTCGCATAGCTTCGCTTGGTCGCACATTCTCATGCTTTAGCTTGACCGCACATCCGCGTACAAGTCTGACACTCTTCAAATTTGATTGGGTGGACGAGTCCGCAAATCTTTAAATCTTCCACCCATATGCCTATGTTTGGTTGTGCATTCGGGTGGCTTTGTTTAACTGTGCATCTGCTCGCTTTAGCTGCGCATTCACATACAAGTGTGATATTCTTCAAATCTGGTAGGGTAAACGAGTCCACAAGTCTTTAGCTCTCTTAGTCTCAAGTTTTCAAATCTTCAAGTTTGATTAAGTGGACGAATCCACAAATATTCAACATTTTTACCCATGTACCTACGTTGGTTGCGTATTCACGTATCTATATGCCTACACTTTGGTCAAGCATCCACATATCCACATGTATACACTATAGCTTTGCATCCACCGTGGTCACACATCCATACTTCTACATGCATACACTTTGGTTGCACATCGCTTTCGCTTCACATCCACACATCCACATGCACATAGTATGGCCACTCATCCACACTTCAACATGCATACACTCTAGTTGTGCATCCCTCAAGACGCACATCCACATGCATACCCTATGGCCACAAATCCACACTTCAATATGCACACACTTTTGCTGCGCTACCACACATCCACATGCATACACTCTAGCCACACATCCCTTTCCGAGCATCCACATGCATACACTCTATACGCACATGCCTCAAGCCACACATTCACATGCATACACTATAACCACACATCTACACACTAACATGCATACACTCTTACCACACATTCACATTTCAACATGCATATACTTTGGTTGAGCATCCCGCTAGCCACACATCCGCACATCCACACATCCACATGCATACACTCTGACCGCATATCCCTCTAACAATGTATCCACACATTCACGTGCATACGCTCTATTCATGCATGACTTTGGTCACACATCTCCATATCTATGTGCATCTTGATCATGTGTCATGTTATCTTTATTGTATGACTTTATTTGATGCCCTTTATTACTATATAATTAATCTACAAATTTGCAATAGCAATAAATGTAACTCCAATTTTCATAGAAAACCCTAATTAATCTACAATCATTCTCAAGTTGTAATTTTGTACACAATTATCTTCAATTTTTTGATATGTTAATCGATTAAACTATAATGACTAATCAATTAGGTTCACAAAATCTTTCAAAACTAACCGTTTAGGAGTGTCGCCTAATTGATTATTGGGTTGAGAAGAGTTAACAAATAAAATTTAAAATAATCTAATCCAATATTTATCCAATGATTATATATGATCCAATAGAGTGTTTTAAATTCAAATGATTTTTCTAAAACCTAGTATAAGTCTTATTCCCTCCTATGTCAATTCAAAATTCCTTTATCTGGATATGTAGTCCCTCTTTCTTTCCTTTGATCAAATGTCAATTTCTTTTGTTGGAACTTTACAATTAAAGTAGGAATATTTGATCCCTAAGGATGCTTTTGTGGTAGCGTGTTGGACCTATCCAGGTACGATGGAATAATGTTTTCTTGCATATGGTATTTGTTAGGTTGTGTATGATAATAACGAGATTGCTACCCGTTCATAAACTAACATCTAATTTGTGTTGTAAGTGTTTAATTGTTATGAAGTTGTTGATTTAATATGTTTTGATGTTGGTTATTTGTTATGTTTCAATTGTGTAATAATTAGACTTAAAATTGTCTAATTACAGTTATGTGGTGAAGAGTTAATACTAAATGTAATAACTAGTTATTTACATCTACATTATAAACAAATGTCTTGCAAATTGACACTTAATATTTAATTATTCATATTGAGTGTTGACGTTTAATGATCACATGATGAGATGTTGACAAAAAATATCACTATGACAATAATCGTGGTCTGGGGGAGTAACCCATTTCAGTGATTGTTTTATTCAACAAACGAGATTGAATAATTATGGCCTTGTAGTGATGGTGGCCTGGGGGAGCGACCCCTTGGAGAGATCGTGGCCTCAGAGAGCGATCCCCTAAAGAGATTGTGGTCTCGGGGTGCGACCCCTGAATGGATCTGACAAAAACAAGTCATTGCCTGAGGACGCGACCTATAAATACATGCTTCCAACTTTTAATCACAACTTCCTCAGTTTTCTTTATCACATCTCTTTCATATATTCAAAGTTATCAAAATTTCATTTTGTATCATGGAACTATCTATGAATCGCATAGTTGAAATCAAATACATTAAAGCATTTGTAAGTATCTTAATTTTTTATTTTGTTTATAATTTTTTTTGTCTCATTAATTATTTTATTTTTACTAGATATTATTAATTTCAGTCACCCTTAAAGGATAACCTGAAATGCCAAGGTAATGTTAACAAAAAATCAAATGAAGCCATATTACCATATTTGCAAGCGTCTGGCTTCGGTGAAGTGATCAAACTCAAAAATTATAAAATAGATGTCGGTTTGATTACTGCTATGGTTGAGAGATGGAGACCAAAAACTCATAAATTTCATCTTCTAGTAGGTGAGTGCACAATAAATTTGGAACATGTATACTATATTTTAGGATTAAATGTTTCTGGTTTTCTTGTTAGCGGTTCAAATTCTGTGCACCTTAAAAAAGCTTGTCAAGATTACTTAGGAGTTATGCCACCTGAGGGAGCAACAAAAGGCAATTCTATTAAATTAAAGTGGCTCAACGATACGTTTGACAATGTTGGTGAAGATGCATTTGTATAGAAAAACAAGCATCATGTCGATCATATATCCTAGTATGATTGGAGAGTTATTGATGTCTGACAAATCCAACAACTGTATACATTTAAGATATCTTTCACTATTAGGAGATTTAAATAAAGCATCCTAATATAGTTGGGGTTCAAGATGCATCTATATTAGAAAAACAAGCATCATGTTGAGCATAGATCCTACGTATGATTGGAGGGTTATTGATGCAACAATCGTGTACATTTCAAATGCCTTTCACTATTAGGAGATTTAAATATAGTATCCCAATCTAATTGGGGTTCAACAGTTTTAGCTACACTTTATAGAGAACTATGTCTTGCAACGAAACCCAGTGTAATATATATGGAAGGATGTGCATTGTTGTTGCAAAACTGGGCATGGTATCGTTTGTCATGTGTCGCTTAAGAATATCCCAATGCATGGATATTTCCACTTGCACAAAGGTAACTATATTATTTTTATTTTATTTTATTTTATTTTATTTTAAACCAACTGCTTATCATATTACTAATTTTATTATATTTTTTTATTTTTGATATATTCGATAGATTTAATTATGGTGGTCTAAAATTTCACTAAAGTTCCTCATAACGACATGGAAGGATATCGAAAAATAATTGATCACATGATGGTTGATGAAGTAATATATTCATTCACATTTATTTGAACTTTTTAAATATTTTATTTTTTATACCTGTTATAATTCTTTTAGCTTATTTTTTAGATATCAGTTTTAATGGAGACCTTATATCGGGTTCTAACATGAAATTTTCGAAGAAGAGATGGTCACTTGGACTACATGTACCTCTCTGTATTGTTATCATATTGAAAAACATCATACATATAGAGTCACACTTCAGTTTAGCTTCAATCAAAAAATACCACAACTACCAGAGGACATGATAATATACCATGAGGATATGTATGATACCACAACTATCATACATATTGTCTAGTCATTTAAACAACAAATTACTATCATTTAAGTTTTCAATTAAGTCATAAAGTTACTAATAAATTAATTATCTATGAATTAAAGTATGACAATAATCAAATTAATGTTATAGTAACGCCGACAAATATTTTTGAACCATTTTCATGTATATTGACATGATTTTTTGGAAAAAAAATTAAAATGATCACAATTTCAAAAAATTAATTGTACATCACTTTGAATTTAAACTAATCGAATATTTAATATAGTTAACCGATTAAAATTGTATTTAGGCTTAATCGATTATAATATCATTTTGTAATAATCGACTTAACCTAAATATCGTAGACTTTTGTCTATATATAAGTTAACCTTTCACTTTAATATCAAATATGCTTCACTAATAATGAACATTAATTAATATTAAAAAAGAAATAGTTTTTCAAATTAAATAGGTCTACTTAAGGAAATAAATTGTATCACAAGAAAACAAAAATACTAAAAAAACATTAGTAAAAATTAGCGTATGTCATTTTTACTATCATATACACGCCTATAAAAAGAATTCTATCGAAAAATACCTGCACAATAAGGTTTTTGAAAAAATACTTCAATTTTTTTACCCATAAAAAATGTACTTAATAAATTCATAAAAATTTAATAAATTACATTCCACAAATATATCCGTTAATTAAATATAGGCTAAATAGTACCCGCGGTCCCTTAATTTAATTTCAGTTAACGTTTTAGTCATATATATATATATATATATATATATATATATATTTTCGATTTGATCATTCATTTTAATTTTAAATGACAATTTGATTTTTTATGAAAAATAAAGAATGAAAATATGAGTTTATTTAAAGATTTATGTTATGAATTTGATGAAATTTGCATTATATTGAAGACGATAATTTTTTTATGGGTTTTATTTATGGGGTAAAATTGGTTTATTTATTTTTGAATTTTTTACCATGAAATGAATGAAAATGAAAGGGGTAAAATTGAATGTTTTTTTTTATGTTGGGGGTACAAGTTTAATTGAAGGGGTACGAAATCCAACATTCTATCTAGGGATACCAAAAAATCCGTACTTGCACATATTTGCATATAAAATCCGCAAAAGGCACGAGACATATAACTTAACTTAATGGGTATGCACATATAAAATAAACAGATATTTTGACTATCGTTAGTTAATGAATATATGACAAATGTAATGATATATGTAACCGCATATATCTATACCTAATAATAAATGAGTAAAATTAATATGTTAAAATGTTTTTTGTTTATGTATTAATAGTTTTTATGATAAAAGTTTGCTCTATATTTTATTTGTTTGATAATATATTAATGTTTTTATGTGTGTTGACTATGACAATCTAAACTCCAAAATAATATATAATGATTCATACAAGAATTTTTCCTCTTATAAAACAATGCAATCTCCATAAACTTGATTTAACTATAATTTCTTAATTTCAAAAGTTTACATGTACTTGTAAGATTTTCATACAAAAAATTGTTTCTAATTAAATAAATGAAAATACAACTTATGACTCTCATTCCCGGTATCACTTATCAGAGCGAAAATTCTCCCATACCTTAACTTCAAGACTCATTAACCTGTAATAACAGTGATTTCGCAAACGCAAGGTCAAACCAGTAAAACACAAACAACAAATAAGATGAGTTTTGAAATCATGTTAATAGTATAATATAAGTAAGGAGAACACAATTAATAATAAATAAACCGTTTTATTACACAAATATTCTTCAAGAAAAAGTATAACATTATAAAGTCAAAACCACTCAAGGAAAATCAATATATTTCACTATAACATCAGATTATCTAAGAAAAATAATTATCACACATGACACATATTAATCACAACAAAACAATTACAAGAAAATGCAATGTTATGCATGAGCTTAGACTCTACTTCACAATGTGATACGATTTTAACTCTTAAGTACTTGGTTATGAGGCTTGATACTATGCCACCACCCGATGGACGGATAATTCAAATTGGCTCTGTCCTCATATATCCCCTCAACTCAACCCGAGACACATATATGTGACAGTCAAGGTGAACGTGTGTTGCATGGTAGCTCCCGACATTTAGAGTGCTACCTCCAAGTCACCTAGGAATTCCTCACATTAATACTTTCAAGGTCTAACAATCTCGCCTTAAGGCTCAACAACAGAATACCACGATTAGGCTTATTCAGTTGTACTTCCCCGAAATCACTAGGCTTGTCAGACCCTACCTATATGATGACAAAATAATCTCCAATTCACAAATTCTCAATATTTATTTTCTCCCCTCGTTGGCCTATGATATTTCATTAAGACAATCATCTCAAACCCAAATTGGGATCACCATTATTTCATCAATTATGAGGTTACTTCAATATTCTTATCACAAATTTATAACATCACTATCATTAATTACACATCATCATCATTAGATAAACTCATCTCAAATTTATAGCATCACTATCATCAATCATACCTCATCACATAAACTTATCACAAATTTATAACATCACAATTATTAATCATACATCATCGTCACATAAAATTATCACAACACATCCATCTTTTATTATCACATCACATAAACTCATCTAATCAAACATATACATAAAATTAATTTGACACTCAACATCACAATAATATCAAATACCACATGTTTAAAGAAATTAAATCAATCAACACCTTACAAATATTTATATTCTATATTTTAATCTCACAAATGAGTGAAACAACATACTAAAATTTGAACGAAAATGGATAAAGTTTTCTGAAATAGTTATGGATCGCCGATGCCCATTTTCTTGCTCATTTCTCAAATTAGCTACTGTACCCGCTTCTCTGTCTCGCGCCTCTCTCTTTCTCATATTTTATTTCCTTTTCTTTTCAATAAATATTTTTTTTGTTTATTATTATTATTTAATTAGGTTTTACTCTTATGCCCAACCCGTAAAATACATTTTAATCATATCTTTTATTTTTAAAATAAAACCAACAATTATCCAAACTAATTTTTCTTTTTAACAATTCCTTAAACATAATCTCATTAATTAATTATCTAAAATCATATTTAATTAATAAAATAATTTATTATAAAATTTAGGGTGATACTATTCTCCTCTCGTTAAAGAAATTCCGTCCTCGTAATTTATGGGGAATAATTAGTGAACTAATATCTAACTAACCACCACCAAGATTCAAACTTAGGCCATAAACATATTTAAGACATTCACTAATCATGTAAGCACATGTCAAAATTCAATTAGCTTAGCATGATAGACTAACATGAAACAATGAGCTATTTAGACAATCGCATCTAACATTTCAATCGTGAATGAAATACCACATTTACTTCATATACCGCATCTAACATTTCAATCCTGAATGAAATATCACAATTACTCACTATAATTTATGAAGGAAACAAAACTTATAGATTTAGTAACCTGAACTTACTACTTAACTCGAATGAAGCGAAAATATGTCAAATTGATTGTCAAGTTCTTCTAACTTCTCAAACAATGATTTTATAGTTTTACTCTCTTAAAGTAATCTTTAAATCCTAACAACAATTACTTTGCAGGTTTCACCAAACTTAGGTATATAGAGAAACATTTAAAATATTCTACATCTCCAAGAATTACAAAAGAAATGCATATAACAACTCAATATCATGCAGTCACTTGATTTTTTTTTTTGTTAAAAAAAAAATTAATATGTATAATCATAGTGGAATAAGACAAATGTTTTCACATATAGCTTCAAACACACTCAAAGTCTAGATTAATTTCAAAGTCCTATAGACAAAATTCATTTATAGAATTCCTATAGTAGTTTTATTTTCTTAAAAAGGACAATATATAACAAAAAAAAGAAGAAAAAAAGATACTTACACAATGCACTTATTTATTTCATGAAGTTACTTATAATATCAAACATACTTCATTGAATATTAAATTTAAGTGCACACCGCCAATTTAATAATCACGTTACATATGTAATTTTGAGCATTCAAAATTGGTATCACATATGACTCAAAATTACATAAGAGATAAATATGGTTTTTAACTATTTCAAAAATAGAATTAACAAGTATTTCTAACAATAATAACATCATGTTATTATCGCCTCTTTTATCGACGATGAGTCATCGGAGTAGCTAGTCCCTCTTACTCATGTAGTCAACTACTTAAGGTAACTATAATTGTAGTTATTTATATTAAAATACAAATAATTAAAATGGTTTTTAACATGGTTGAAGAGTGCAAAGGCGGCGCCACAACTACTACTCCTTACTTCAAGTTAAAAATTCACTTAATTACACATTCACAATAATTCATTTGTAATTTACATCTAGTTACAACAACAAAAGAGAGAACACTAACATCAATATGTAATCAATAATTTGATTGAAGTAATATATAAACTATTTCACTATTAGATAATCTCGACTACTCTAACTCTATACACTAATTCCCAACAATTAGAACACTTGAAACACAAATATCGTATACATATTCACATAATTAATCCAAAATTAGCACCAAGATTTTATCGTTCATTTCATAACTCAAACGATGTAACATATCCTCATAGAACTCTAACTGCTCCATATTGATCATGATTATATTGTACTTTGAATTAATGTTCATCACATAAAGGTTACAATAAACTAAAGCAAATATTTTCCAAGTAACAAATAAGATAAATAATCATCTACTAGAAGATACAATACATTACCAAACCAAACTGACGTAGTGCATGGACCAATTTCGAGGTTACACGTCATTATAAAAATTGATTTATAGATTTAAATTATTATAAAAAGTAGCACTAGATTTAAATTATTAATAATATGAATTTCCTAATATATCAAAATTACTGCTAACTTTCTAAATTGACTTCAATAGCAAAATCAAAACTTTAATAATCATGTAATGACCCTAAAGGCAAGGTCTATCAATCGATAATTAGTATTACCTCGATTAAATTCATAATTTTAAACATATAGTAGCAAATCAAAAGAAAAATATATTTCTAACTATCCACTATAACAAAAGAGCAAATAATCAAAGTTATAAACACAAGTCAAAATCAAAACCTAATTAACTCAATCATGTCAATAATTCAAATTAACTAAAGTTTTAACAAATAATTTCCTATTATATTTAATCACTTAGGTGGAAACTTAGAACCCACAACACAATTCAAGTAAGAAGATAATAAATAGTTAATTAGTAACTTCGAAAATACGTACAATTATACAAAAGTGTACATCACATAACACAATAATATAACGGGGAAAAAATACGATAGTGAAAATAATTAATACACAAGAAAACACAATTGAGATGACTGACAGTCGAGGTAAACATGTATTGTATAATAACTCCCGATATTTGGAGTGATATCTCCAAGTCACATAGGAATTCCCTACCCAAATACCTCCAAGGTCTAATAATCTTTCC
>NC_021166.2:50111540-50113836 GCF_000331145.2 Cicer arietinum
TTTCCCTAAGGCTCATCAACAGACCGCCACGATCAGGCTCATTCAGTTGTACTTCCCCAAAATCACTAGGTTTGTTAGATCCTAACTATATGATAAAAAAATTATCTCCACTTCACAAATTGTCAATATTTATTTTCTCCCCTCGTTGGCCTATAATACTCCATTAAGAACGTCATCTCAAAGAAGAGTGGAATCATAACTATTTCAGCAAATATGGGGTTACTTCAATATTCTCATCACAAATTCACAACATCGCTATCATTCATCATATCTCATCACAAATTTATATCATCACTATCATCAATCATACATCATCACATAAAATTATCACAACGCATCCATCTTTAATTATCATATCACATAAAATCATCTAATCAAACATATATATAAAATTCATTGGACACCCAATATCAAAATAATATCAAATACCACACATTTAAAGAAATTAAATCAATTAACACCTTACAAATATTTCTCTTCTATATTTTAATCTCACAATTTCCATATTTGCACATTAATTAATTTATCGCTCAAATGACTACTGTTGTACATAGCGAGCCCAGATGAATCATTGTGAAATACGATTTTCCCATTCATCTCACAATATATTATATTCATGAATTAAAACACTATCCCACCCCTTATTTTCACACTTTAACACACGAATACGATTCCAAGAGTAAACAACCTTTATTATTTGACTCTTTGTCCTTCAATGGATCTAACTCGACAGTTTATGGATAAACGTTAAAAATAAATTATGAGAAGACACTCTAAAAACTAAATTTCGAAATTAGGTCAAGTAAACTTACCATAAATCTGAAAACCAATTAGTGAATAATATAGCCACTTTTCACACGATCGTTTTTGTAAGACCCATAATTTTAAAGTACCTTTTATGTATTTTTGGTATATTTTGGATTTTGGCTCGGAGGCTTTTAAGCCAAAGTTAATAATATTTTGGAGTTTTATAATCAAAAAGATATTTCGATGCCAATTAGAATTTCTCGTCGATAAATAAATTGAATTTAACTGCGGAAAATACTTTACGGTTAATTTAAGGCGTTTCGGGTGAAACGGTAATTTAATAAATATCTAGATTTTGAGATATTTGTTAAGTTATATTTATTTTATATTCATATGTTTGCTTGGAGGGAAAAAGAAAGGAAAACTAGAAGGAAGGAAAAGGAAAAGAAAATAGTATATAAAGGAAGGAAGGAAAAAGGAAGAAAGGAAAAGCAAAGGAAAGAAATAGAAAGGAGGGAAAATTGAATTTTCCATCTTCTTCCTCAGGTTCACGTGAGCAAGAAAACCAAAAATTCCATCCTTCTCCATTTCTCGTTTTCGTTGCTTCCTTTTCTTCAAAACTAGTGACCCAAGGTTGGGTGTGAGTTAGATCAAGGTTTTCGTAACTCCACTCTTCCTCTTTGATCCGAAAACGAAGAAAAACGGTTTTGAGATCCAAACACAAACCCCTCCGTTTCTTCTAGATCCAAACCTCATTTCTCGAAGAGATAGAAGGGAAAGTTGCTCACCACCACGCTACGGTGCTAGTGAACTAATTTGGAAGCGGCGTTGCGAGCGGAGATTTTACCGGAATTTCTCGCGGTACCGGAAACGCACGATAAAGCTAACGTTGAGGTAAGGGCTCCTTCCAAACTTCTAGCTTGCATTAGGGACTTATCTGTAGTTGTGTGGGAAGGAATTTGTTAGGGTTAAATGTATCGATTTGGGGAAAAACGAAACTAGTGCGTTATGGGTAAAAACCTTAGAGTTAGGTTTTGTTTATAGTGATGAATGTTTCGTGGTAAATGAATTTGAATGTCATTGCGTATGATTATGGGTAAATGAAACTTGATGTTTGTTAATTGGTGTGGTTGTTGTGAATTATGGTTTGAATGTGAAAGTATGTTTGAATTTGTTTCTGTGGAATTTGAAAACCATTAGAGTTAAACGAGTATTAAAAATGGGGAATCTTTTAATACCTCGGTTTACTTAATGTGTATTTGAGGAAAATGTTTAAGTTAACTGGGCGTTGAGAATGGGGAATCTCTTAATGTCTCGGTTACTTAACTATCGTTTTTGAAAATCGTTTCGGTAAATGAGTATTAAGAATGGGGAATCTCTTAATATGACTGTTTGCTTAACGTTTTGTTTTGAAAATCATTAAGTTAAATCGGTATTAAGAACGGGGAATCTCTTAATGACTTATTTAATTAATGTTGTTTGAAAGTCGTTTAAGTTAAATGGGTATTAAAAATGGGGAATCTTTTAATACCTCAGTTTACTTAATGTG
>NC_021166.2:50119930-50139642 GCF_000331145.2 Cicer arietinum
TTTTTAGCCAAAGTTAATAATATTTTTGAGTTTTATAATCGAAAAGATATTTCGATGCCAATTAGAATTTCTCGTCGATAAATAAATTGAATTTAACTGCGGAAAATCCTTTACGGAGAATTTAAGGCGTTTCGGGTGAAACGGTAATTTAATAAATATCTAGATTTTGAGATATTTGTTAAGTTATATTTATTTTTTATATATGTTTGCTTGGAGGGAAAAAGAAAGGAAAACTAGAAGGAAGGAAAAGGAAAAGAAAATAGTATATAAAGGAAGGAAGGAAAAAGGAAGAAAGGAAAAGCAAAGGAAAGAAATAGAAAGGAAGGAAAACCTAAAATTTCCATCTCCTTCCTCAGGTTCACGCAAGAAAACCAAATTTCCATCCTTCTCCATTTTTCGTTTTCGTTGCTTCCTTTTCTTCAAAGCTAGTGACCCAAGGTTGGGTGTGAGTTAGATCAAGGTTTTCGCAACTCCACTCTTCCTCTTTGATTCGAAAACGAAGAAAAACGGTTTTGAGATCCAAACACAAACCCCTCTGTTTCTTCTAGATCCAAACCTCATTTCTCGAAGAGATAGAAGGGAAAGTTGCTCACCACCACGCTACGGTGCTAGTGAACTAATTTGGAAGCGGCGTTGCGAGCGGAGATTTTACCGGAATTACTCGTGGTACCGGAAACGCGCGTTAAAGCTAACGTTGAGGTAAGGGCTCCTTCCAAACTTCTAGCTTGCATTAGGGACTTATCTGTAGTTGTGTGGGAAGGAATTTGTTAGGGTTAAATGTATCGATTTGGGGAAAAACGAAACTAGTGCGTTATGGGTAAAAACCTTAGAGTTAGGTTTTGTTTATAGTGATGAATGTTTCGTGGTAAATGAATTTGAATGTCATTGTGTATGATTATGGGTAAATGAAATTTGATGTATCTGGGTGTTATGTTGCGTGATTTGTGTTCGGTATATTCGGTGTGTTCGTACTTGATGTTTGTTAATTGGTGTGGTTGTTGTGAATTATGGTTTGAATGTGAAAGTATGTTTGAATTTGTTTCTGTGGAATTTGAAAACCATTAGAGTTAAACGAGTATTAAAAATGGGGAATCTTTTAATACCTCGGTTTACTTAATGTGTATTTGAGGAAAATGTTTAAGTTAACTGGGCGTTGAGAATGGGGAATCTCTTAATGTCTCGGTTACTTAACTATCGTTTTTGAAAATCGTTTCGGTAAATGAGTATTAAGAATGGGGAATCTCTTAATGACTCGTTTACTGAATGTTTTGCGAGAAAACCGTTTAAGTCAAAAGTATATTAAGAATGGGGAATCTCTTAATATGACTGTTTGCTTAACGTTTTGTTTTGAAAATCATTAAGTTAAATCGGTATTAAGAACGGGGAATCTCTTAATGACTTATTTAATTAATGTTGTTTGAAAGTCGTTTAAGTTAAATGGGTATTAAAAATGGGGAATCTTTTAATATCTGCATTTGCTTAACGATTGTTGTGAATGGAGTCTGTGTATGCTCATGCATTTCATTTGGTAAATTGTGTCGACCCGTGATAGGTGACACCTTGGTAAACTGTACTGACCCGTGATAGGTGGTACATTTACGATTCCCGCTTTTTCTTTTAGTAAATCGTGTTGACCCGTGATAGGTGACACCTTGGTAAACTGTACTGACCCGTGATAGGTTGTACGTTTACGATTTACTATTTAGTAATTCGTGTTGACCCGTGATAGGTGACACCTTGGTAAACTGTACGGACCCGTGATAGGTTGTACGTTTGCGATTTACATTTTAGTAAATCGTGTTGACCCGTGATAGGTGACACCATGGTAACTGTACTGACCCGTGATAGGTGGTACATTTACGATTTACATTTTTGGTGAATTGTGCTGACCCGTGATAGGTGGCACCTTGGTAAACTGTACGGACCCGTGATAGGTTGTACGTTTGCGATTTATATTTTAGTAAATCGTGTTGACCCGTGATAGGTGACACCATGGTAACTGTACTGACCCGTGATAGGTGGTACATTTACGATTCCCGCTTTTTCTTTTAGTAAATCGTGTTGACCCGTGATAGGTGACACCTCGGTAAACTGTACTGACCCGTGATAGGTGGTACGTTTATGATTTACGCATTTTAGTAAATCGTGCTGACCCGTGATAGGTGGCACCTCGGTAATTGGTACTTTGGCCTGCGATAGGCGGTACAATTATGATTTACGGCCCTTCGAGGAGGGTTTTGGTTTGGAATTCCGAGTCCATGCATTTTGGCATATACGCATTGCATTAGGGTGCCTGGCACGCGAGTCATGTTTGATTTGAGTTTATGATTGAGTGATTCGAATTTTGATTTATCGTGATAACTGAGATGAAGGTGTTAAGTGTTATGTGTTGTTTATTGTGTGTAAGTATGATGGTTATCGAACCTTCGTGTGTCGTAGTAATCGCGTAGGAATTGCTAAGTGTTAGGTTGTGGACTTGATTAGGAATGACTTAGGTTAATTCATGAATTTTTGGAAAACTGATCAGGGAAATCGATTTCCCAATCGATTGGATGGGTAAACAGGGACTTGGCCAATTCACAAAATCGATTAGCCAATCGATTTCGAAATCAATTTTCAAAGGAATCAGTTAAGAAATCGATTGCCCAATCGATTAGGCCTTAAGTCAGGGGCTCAGGAACCAATCAATCGATTTACCAATCGATTGAATTCAGCCCAGGATTCTGTTTTCATTAAGAATCCCTCACCAAATCGATTAGGAAATCGATTGGCTCGAAACCAGGGGCTCAGGAACCAATCAATCGATTTACCAATCGATTGAATTCAGCCCAGGATTCTGTTTTCATTAAAAATCTTCACCCCAATCGATTGCCCAATCGATTGGCTCAGTGAAAATCCTCATTTTTAGTTGTATGATTAATTGCTCATGAATCTATCCATGTCTTGTTTTATCATGTGTTAATTAGGAGATCGAGAACTGCATTTTACCTTCATTTTCATTGGCAATGTACTGTATGAACTTTTCGCATATTGAAAATCCTGTTAAGGTGCATGCTTAGTTAAAAAGTTGTTTTGAGCATTCAAAAACTTAATTGCTATGTGTTATCTGTTATTTTCTGGTTGGTGACCCTTTACACTATTGTGGAAATCTGGGCTTTGCCCTCAGATGAGAGTCAGGACGGCCCTACTGGTTCGTACCCTACGGACAGGGATGGAGATGGGAATGCTTGACTGCGGTTGTGTTAGGAGGATCTCACGGGGCGCGTGGAGATTACTCAGGGTGTATAGTTTTTGGTAGGATGATCAGATTAGGATGATGTATAGGGACTAGGGGTCCTTCTTTTTGGTTTGGAGTATTTTAGTTTTGGAAAACTGTACTTATACAAATATTATCAGTTTTATATCATCTTTGAATGGGTTCCATGTACCATTTGATGTTTATGTAGAAATGTTTTGGATTTGTAATTGGAGGAACTTTTCCGCTGTCTGTAAATTATAATGACTCAATTATTTATCCAAAAGCATTTCCTGATTTATTTCCTTGTTCGTTTTTAATTACTTTTAGAAAAAAAAAAAAAAATATACCCTCGCTTTGAAAAACGGGGTGTTACAGTTTTGGCGTTGGTTTCATTCAAATCGGACTTATGGTGAAGAAGAACGGTGCAAAATAATGACTTTTATAAACGAAGAAGCCAGATATTTTAGAGAGAAATTGAGATGGTTAAAAACCCGAGAAAATGTGCTTAATTGACAAAACAAATGAGTGAAACGACATATTGAAATTTGGACGAAAATGGATAAAATTTTCTAAAATAATTAAGGATTGCCGATGCCGATTTTCTTGCTCGTTTCTCAAATTAGGTACTGTACCTGCTCCTCTGTCTCGCGACTCTCTCTTTCTCATATTTTCTTTCCTTTCCTTTTCAATAAATATTTTTTTGTTTATTATTATTTAATTAGGTTTAAAACACTTATGCCTAACCCATAAAATACATTTTAATCCTTTCTTTTATTTTTTAAAATAAAACCAACAATTATCAAAACTTTTTTTAACACTTCCTTAAACACAATCTCATTACTATAACATTACTAATATTTTATACAATAAAGTAATTAAAGAAAGTTGTAATTCAGACGAAAGTTCCCATAAACCAACTATGAATGAAAGTTGTAATTCCTCAGTTAATGCTTCCATACCATCGCAAACACCTCATGATGATACAAATTATAATGGTGGATGAAATAATCGAAGATTGTCATAATAGACTTAAAAGTATTGTATGAGATTATTTTATAAAGGATAATGTTAATGGAGAAGATAAAGCTACATGTAATTATTGCAAGAAATTTCTTGGTGGGAGAGCAAAAGATGAAATGCCACACGTGCGCGGACATATGAAAATATGTAGTCCATGCTTGGCTACCATGAGACATAATGAACGACAAACATTTCTTAGCACTTTAACTCTTGCAAGGTAAAAAGGATTTGGGGACAATTATTTTGTATGAATATGCACTTTCAATAGTGAAACGTATTAGTTTAAGGAGAAATACTATATATGTGGAACATATTGGAAAATATCCACTTTCAAATACTGGAACATATTTTGCATGAATATCCACTTGCACGAACCATTATTTCAAGTTCCTTGTAGAAATACTATAAAAAAAGATATATTCAAAGTGTACGAAGTTTAGATAACTACATTTTGTAAATTGTTAGAAAATCTTCCTATAAGAGGGGTCATTACTTCTAACATGTGGATTGCGAGCAATAAAAAAAAGGATATATGATTGTCACAACTCATTACGTTGATGAAAGTTGGGATTTACAAAGTCAAATTTTGAGGTAATTATAATTTTTTCTAATACTAGTTTGATTGAATAATATTTCTGCAAGTCATTAAATGTGAATCTTATTATGTTAGGTCTATTTATGTTCATTCCCTTCATACAAGTGACAAAATTTGTAAAGCATTGGTTGAATGTTTTATGGATTGAAACATTGATACAAAATTTTCCTCTATCACTTTAGATAATTGTTGTACAAATGATGCAATGACTGAAAAAATTAAGGATAATGTTACAAATGGATACATTGTTTAAATATGGGGCCTTAGTTCACATGCGTTGTTGTGCGCATATACTTAATTTAATAGTAAAATATGAGTTAGAAGTTGTGAAAAATAAAGTGGAGATGATTCAAGATAGTGTTGCATATTAGACTACAACACCTAAAAAAAGGAAAACATTTGAGAAAGCTGTCTAACAATTACGAATCTGTTGCACCAAGAATTTGATTTTAGAATGTTTGACTAAATAGAATTCAACTTATAAGATGCTTGATGTTGCTATTTTGTATGAATATGTATTTAGTTGATTAAGATAGCGTGAATCCCAATACATTTGTTTGCCTACAAGCTTGCATTGGAAATTTGCAAAAGATATTTGTAAAAAATTGAAATTGTTCAATTATCTCACTGAAGTGTTTTTTGACACTAAATATCCAACTTACAATCAATATTTTATTAAGAGTTGTATGATCAAAATTGCAATAAATGAGTGAATTAAATTCTCTGATGCGTTGATAAAAAAAAGGCAAATAATATGTTGTGATATTTTGAAAAGTACAATAATGGGATTTATGAAATAATGGGGGTTGATGTTGTTTTGGATCTTAGATGCAAAGTAGAGTTGCTTGAATATTATTATGTTAAGTTGTATGGAAATGCTGCTAATTATCAAGTTAAGTTGATCTGATAGTTGTGTTATGATTTACTTTATGAATATCAATTGAAAATGAATAATGGTTCTAGTAGTGATTCTTAAATGTTTAATGCCCATGTTAGTAATGTCGATGGTGATGGTTTAGAAGACTGTGATTTGTATGTCAGGAAGAATAAAAGAGCTAGAACTTCATTTGTCAAAATAGAGTTGAATGTTTATTTAGAGGAGAAGGTTTTACCATGAAGTCCATATTTTGATATTTTGTTGTGGGGGAAGTTGAATGTTGTTAAGTATCTGACACTTCAACCCATTTAAAAGGATGTATTGACAATTCATGTTTCTATTGTAGCTTTTGAATATGCATTCAGTACCAACGGACATATCTAAGTCCTTATTGAAGTCAGCTTCATTGGACTACTTTAGTGGCCTTTATGTGTGCTAGAAGTTGGTTATGGAGTGTTGAGAAGACTAGTATTTCTTATAAATTATTCATTTAAATTTGAATATCTTTGAAATAACTAATAATTTTGTATATTTTAAATTATTATTTTTTTATATTGTACTATTGATATTGATAGGTGATGTAAATTCTTAAGTGGACAGTGAAAATGCTATTTTACTCAATGAAATGGAGTTTGACGATGAAAGTATTCTATTTTCTACACTCCATTAAATTTGTCATGTTAGATGTTAATATTTAACTTTTATTTTTTAATGTAGGTGAATTGTTAATCAGTGGTGTTGCTTCACATTCCAACTCCCGCCTTGAAGATGAAGATGATCGTTAGAAAATGCTTATTTGGACCCTTTTTTATTTTAATGATTTATAACTTTTTGTGGTTTAGATGGATTAGTTTGTTTGTTGATTTGGAACTTTTGTTTGAATTTGATATTTTCACGTTCTAAGAGCTTGAAGATTATTAATATTTAGTGACTTGTAGAAAATTTAAACTAATTTTGAGATATCATAAATTTATTATTTTGATTATTGGAATTTTAGAACTTGTGTTGAATGCTACCATTTTTTAAATTATCGTTTTTTTGATGCTATGAATAAATAAACTCATTAACAAAAGTCACATTTTTTTTTATATATAAAAAATATCAGTTTTTAGAGTGAGGGCAGAGGGAATCCGTCGCCCATTGGGTGTGGGTGTAGATGTTAAAAGTCATCTTAACGGGGGCAAGGGAGGTACCAAGGGTTGCGGGTGTGGGGTCGGTAATACTTAAAATCGTTCCTTCCCTGTGTTGGACTTTAGTCCTTTGAATCCTAATTTTGACATAATTAACAAACATACAATGTTCATACATCATATGATAAATCTAACATTTTAATTGAGCAAGATTTTAGGAACAACAATCCAATCCTACACACTTGAAACAAATTGCTTGGAACACAAGAAATCAACAAAAGTTGACTATTGACTGAGTAAATCGATTGGGAAATCGATTTCATAACAAGGGTGTAAGGAAACATAACTTTTTGTGATTGTATAAATCGATTAGGCAATCGACTGGCACAATTAGAAATGAAAATTGCACAAGCCAGTGGCAACCTGTTTTACAGGCAAATCGATTGGCAAATCGATTGTATACATCACAAAAGTAAAACTGATTGAAACCAATCGACTGGGAAATCGATTGATCAAGTCACAGTGAGAATCCAATTTCTAGGGTAATCGATTGGCAAATCGACTGCTTAGATAATATTTGTCTATTGTGTGTATTTCAATCATGTTAAGTTTGGTTGCAATCGATTGGGAAATCGATTGAACTCAATATCAGGTAAGAACTTTTCAGGCAAATACAAACAAATCGATTGGCACTTCGATTAACATCAAAATAGCTAAGTCACTGTCTTGAACACAATCGATTGGCAAATCGATTGAAAGAACCTTTTTGAAATCACAGTGAACTTTGAGCTTGTGGCCAAATCGATTCTGAGTATTTGTAAATCGATTATGAGACTTAGTAAATCGATTAAGTAATCGATTGGTGTGATTTTCACTTTCGATGCATATAAGTCTTAACATAATCACTGAAAAGAGTTTGTTTAAAGAATCGATTGATAAATCGATTGGCTTATATAGTTTCAAGATTCAAGAAAAACAAGACACGCGATAATCGATTGGCAAATCGATTAGACCTGTTTTATAACTTTAATGAATCGATTGGCAAATCGATTTATTAGTTGTTTTTCAGAAACTATATAAACTGTTTTCAATCATTCTCTCATTAACACTCATAAACTCTGACTCAATGATTCTCAAGCCTAGAGCCGACTGGTCAGATGATGACAAGAAAAAGGTAGGTTATAATGCTAAGGCTAAGAACATTATAACATCTGCTCTTTGTGCAGAAGAATTCTTTAGAGTGTCAAACTGCAAGTCAGCAAAAGAAATGTGGGACATTCTTCAAGAAACACATGAAGGAACCACAGATGTGAAGAGAGCTCGCGTAAACACACTTATGCACGAATATGAATTATTCAGCATGAAAAAGGACGAATCCATCAGCGATCTGCAAACCAGATTCACACACATTGTGAATAATCTTCACGCATTGGGAAAGCAAGTGGACAACGAACAGCAGATTGGAAAAATTATGAGTTGTCTAACCAGAGAATGGCAGCCAAAAATAACAGCCATAGCAGAATCTAAAGATCTAGCAAAGATGACGACTGCAACTTTGTTTGGAAAACTAAGGGAACATGAAATGGAATTACATCGACTGGACGAATCAGAAATGGAAAGCCGCAAAAAGAAAGGACTATCCCTGAAGGTTCAAGCCCAGCAATCGAAAACTGAATCAGATAGCTGCTCAGATCAATCCAGTAGTGAATCTGAAGAGCCGGAAATCGGGTTGCTTGTCAAGAAATTCAAGAAGTTTCTGAAGAAGAAAGACAACAAATTCAGAAAACCATCTAGCTCCAAGACTACTGACAACAAGACCATTACATGCTATGAATGTGGTAAAACTGGTCACATAAAGTCAGAATGCTACAAATTGCAAAACAAGAATAGAGCTACAAAATCAAAAGGCAAGGAACCAGTCACCAAAACCAGAAAAGCTTATATTGCATGGAATGATAACGATGAATCCTCTGCCTCTTCTGATGAAGAAGAAGTCAATTTGTGTCTCATGGCAAATACAGATTCAGAATCAGAAAATGAGGTTAGTTCACAATCTAATCCAACATATGATGAGCTACAAGAAGCTTTCAATGAGCTGCATGATGATTATGTGAATTCCATAAAACAGTTGTTAAGCACAAAGAAAATGCTTGAACAAATGAATGTTGAGCATAAAGAAATTGAAAATTTATGTGAACAACTGAAAAAGGATTCACAGGAAAAATCTGCAAAGTGCATTGAACTTGAAAATACTGTTGCATCATTAAAATCTGATTTATTAAATTTTGCAAATAGTAAAGATAAGCTGAATGTCATACTTAGCAATCAAAGACATGTTCATGAAAAATCTGGTTTAGGATATACACCAAATATGCATGTCAAAAGAAAAAATAAAAACAGATCTGGTATTGGTTATATGCAAACCAGAAATGTCAAACATGGTCAAAAATCTGCTATTGCTAAGAGTATGTATGACATCTTTACTAAACCAAACAAACATTCATCCTTTGATGGCAAATGTCATTTCTGTTGCAGAAAGGGACATTTTGTGTCAAATTGCAAATTTAAAAAATTAGCCAATAGAGGATGGAAGCAAGTTTGGATAGCAAAGAAATCTGTGTTTGACACTAACCATCCAGGACCCAATTTAAATTGGGGACCTAAAACAAAATTCTGATTGTATGTTGCAGGTGTGCTTGACATCCACTAAGCATTCATGGTATTTAGATAGCGGATGCTCAAAGCACATGACAGGTGACAAATCCAAATTCCTGTCGTTGACATTAAAGGAAGGAGGCTTTGTCAAATATGGTGATAACAACAGAGGAAAAATCATTGGAATTGGTGATGTAGGCGATGAATCAACTGCAGTAATCAAAAATGTGCTATATGTTGAAGGATTAAAGCACAACTTACTGAGTATAAGCCAGCTATGTGACAAAGGTTTTCAAGTAAGTTTTTCATCACAATCTTGCATTATTGAGCATAAAGATGACAAACACATAAAGCTAATTGGGGACAGAATTAACAACATTTACATGTTGGATTTCAATTCTGTACCAAGTGCAGTATGCTGCTTGTTATCCAATTCAGATGAAACATGGCTTTGGCATAAACGAATAGCTCACATCCATATAGAACATTTGAATAAACTTGTTAGCAAACAGATAGTCTTAGGTCTACCAAATAGGAAGTTTTCTAAGGATAGTGTAACATCCCGTTTTTCAAAGCGAGGGTATATTTTTTTTTTTCAAAAGTAATTAAAATAAAACCGCGAATCAAGCCAAGTAATACCTTTGGATAAATAATTGAGTCATTAAAATTTACAAGCAGCGGAAAAAGTTTCTCAAATACATACATCCAAAGTATTTAAACAACAACCAGAAGATACAAGGAACCCATTCAACTAAGGTGTCATACTGACAATAATAGTAACAGTACAGTCTTCCGGTTTAAAAATAAACGCAACCCCAAAAGAAAGACATACGTTCCCTCTGTGACAACCTAGTCTGATCATTTTACAAAACAACTAAACACCCTGAGTGATCTCCACGCGCCCCGTGAGATCCTCCTAACGTAGCTGCAGTCAAGCGTTCCCATCTCCATTTCCGTCCGTAGGGTACGAACCGGTAGGATCGTCCTGACTCTCATCTGAGGGCAAAGCCCAGATTTCCACAATAATTGTAAAGGTCACCAACCGAAAATAACAGTTAACACATAACATTTAAGTTTTAAATGCTAAAAATAACTTTTCAACTAAGCATGCACCTTATCAGGATTTTCAATATGCGAAAAGTTCATACAATACTTTGCCAATTAAAAATGAAAGCAAAATGAAGTTCTCAATCCCCTAATGAAAACATAACAAATCATGACATGGATAAGTTAATGTGTAATCAAACATCTAACTCAAACTGAGGATTTTCACTGATCCAATCGATTGGGCAATCGATTTCCTGAAGGTTTTTAGTGAAATTTGAATTCTGGGTTTAATTCAATCGATTGAGTCTGTATTCGACTACACAGTAAGTCAGTGGCAAAAACAGCATGTCTGTATTCGAATACAACAGTCTGTATTCGGCTACACAGTAAGTCAGTGGCAAAAACAGCATGTCTGTATTCGAATACAACAGTCTGTATTCGGCTACACAGTAAGTCAGTGGCAAAAACAGCATGTCTGTATTCGAATACAACAGTCTGTATTCGGCTACACAGTAAGTCAGTGGCAAAAACAGCATGTCTGTATTCGAATACAGCTTTCTGTATTCGAATACACATCAGACAGCAACAGGAAAACAGCAAAAATCAGCAAAATTCAGCTTTTTAAAGGGTTTCGAAACCAATCAACACTTACACACAAATCCAAACAATCACACTTAGCAATTATAGCGCAATCACCACGACATCTTGAGTTTCGAAATAGTATTGCAATCAAACATGCTATCACCAAATTCCAAAATATAACACTTAACACTTATAACACAATTACTACAACATCATGGGTTTCGAAATGGTATTGCAATCAAACATGTTATCACCAAATTCCAAAACATACACTTAACACTTATAACACAATACTACAACATCATGGGTTTCTAAATGGTATTGCAATCAAACATGTTATCACCAAATTCCAAAACATACACTTAACACTTATAACACAATACTACAACATCATGGGTTTCTAAATGGTATTGCAATCAAACATGTTATCACCAAATTCCAAAACATACACTTAACACTTATAACACAATGCTACGCAGACAAAATGAACCAACAATTCACAATTTAACAGGGTGTAGTCTCTCACGGACAAACACATGTGCAGTCTCTCACGGACAAACACAATTCACCAAGAAACGTAAGTCGTAAACGTACCACCTATCACGGGTCAGTACTGTTTACCGAGGTGCCACCTATCACGGGTCAGCTCAACTTACCCAACGTAAATCGTAAACGTACTGCCTATCACGGGCCCGTATCGTTTACCAATGTGCCATCTATCGCGACAGCACGATTTACCAAAACTCACATAAGTAAACAAGACATTAAGAGATTCCCCGTTCTTAATTCTTATTTAACTTAAACTAGGGCGTAGTCTCTCACGGACATTCAAGACAAAACATTCAGTAAATAAGTCATTAAGAGATTCCCCATTCTTAATTCTCATTTAACTTAACGATTTTCAAGACAAAACATTCAGTAAATAAGTCATTAAGAGATTCCCCATTCTTAATTCTCATTTAACTTAACGATTTTCAAGACAAAACATTCAGTAAACGAGACATTAAGAGATTCCCCATTCTTAATTCTCATTTAACTTAACGATTTTCAAAACAAAACATTCAGTAAATAAGTCATTAAGAGATTCCCCATTCTTAATACTCATTTACTGAAACGATTTTCAAAAACAAACATTAAACCGAGGCATTAAGAGGTTCCCCCTCCTTAACGTCCAGTTAACTTAAACGGTTTTCAAAACAAAATATTAAGTAACCGAGACATTAAGAGATTCCCCATTCTTAACGCCCAGTTAACTTAAACGATTTTTCTTTAAAACAAAATATTAAGTAACCGAGGCATTAAGAGGTTCCCCCTCCTTAACGTCCAGTTAACTTAAACGGTTTTCAAAACAAAATATTAAGTAACCGAGACATTAAGAGATTCCCCATTCTTAACGCCCAGTTAACTTAAACGATTTTTCTTTAAAACAAAATATTAAGTAACCGAGACATTAAGAGATTCCCCCTCCTTAACGTCCAGTTAACTTAAACGGTTTTCAAAACAAAATGTTAAGTAACCGAGACATTAAGAGATTCCCCATTCTTAACGCCCAGTTAACTTAAACGATTTTTCACGAACAAACGCACATTAAGTAAACGAGACATTAAGAGATTCCCCATTCTTAATACTCATTTAACTTAATGGTTTTCAAATTCCACACAAAACAAACTCAAACAAATTCTCACATCAAAACATATCAATTCATTTATTCACAAATCCAACCATACACATATCAAATTTCATTTACTCATAATCACACACAATGACATTCAAATTCATTTACCACGAAACATTCATCAATATAAACAAAACCTAACTCTAAGGTTTTACCCATAACGCCCTAGTTTCGTTTTTCCCCAAATCGATACATTTAACCCTAATAAATTCCTTCCCACACAACTACAGGTAAGTCCCTAATGCAAGCTAGAAGTTTGGAAGGAGCCCTTACCTCAACGTTAGCTTTAACGGACGTTTCCGGTACCGTGAGTAATTCCGGTAAAATCTCCGCTCGCAACTTCGCCTCCAAATAGGTCCCCTAGCACCGTAGCGTGGTAGTGAGCAACCTTCCCTTCTGACTCTTCGCGAAACGAAGCTTGGATCTTGAAGAAACGGAGAGGTTTGTGTTTGGATCTCAAAAACCGTTTTTCTTCGTTTTCGAAACAAAGGGGAAGAATGGAGTTGCAAAAACCTTGATCTAACTCTCCCCCAACCTTGGGTTACTAGTTTTGAAGAAAAGAAAGCGACGAAACTGAAAATGGGAGAAAGGAGGGAAAAGCTTCGCGGTCGAACAGAGGAAGGAGATGGAAAATTCTAATTTTCCTTCCTTTCTTTTTCTTTCCTTTCTTTTTCCTTTCTTCCTTTTTCCTTCCTTCCTTTATATACTATTTTCTTTTCCTTTTCCTTCCTTCTAGTTTTCCTTTCTTTTTCCCTCCAAACAAACATATATAAATATAATAAATATAACTTAACAAATATCTCAAAATCTAGATATTTATTAAATTACCGTTTCACCCGAAACGCCTTAAATTAACCGTAAAGTATTTTCCGCAGTTAAATTCAATTTATTTATCGACGAGAAATTCTAATTGGCATCGAAATATCTTTTTGATTAGAAAACTCCAAAATATTATTAACTTTGGCTTAAAAGCCTCCGAGCCAAAATCCAAAATATACCAAAAATACATAAAAGGGTACTTTAAAATTACGGGTCTTACATTACTCCCCCCCTAAAATTAGTTTCGTCCTCGAAACTATGCGTCGATAATTAGCTCTGGGTGTTGTTCTCTCATCTTGCTCTCCAATTCCCAAGTCGCCTCTCCAGTAATTGGGTTCCAAATCACCTTGACCAACGAACATCTTTGGTCCTCAATCGCTAAATCTTCCTGTCCTCAATCCTCACAGGTGGTACTTCGAATGTCAAGTTATCCTTCGGTTGGATTGTGTCTGGTTCGATCACATGCGATGGATCTGCAAGATATTTCCTCAACTGTGATATAGGAAACACGTCATGAATGTTGGACAGTATCGGAGGCAATGCAATCCGATAAGCAACAGGCCCAATTCGTGCAGAAATCTGACATGGTCCAATGAATTTCGGAGTCAACTTCTTCGATCTTGACGCCCTACCAACTCCCGTAGTAGGTGTGACTCTCGGAAATACATGGTCACCCTATTCGAATTCTAACAGTCTGCGACGCTTGTCCGCGTAACTCTTCTGACGACCTTGTGAAGTCTTCATTTTCTCCTTGATTTTCCTTACCTTAGCTGTAGTCTGTTGCACCATCTCTGGTCCGACGATCATATTTTCACCGTCCTTATACCCACACAAGGGCGTTTGACACTTGCGCCCACAAAAGTCTCCTCTGGAGCCATTCCAATACTTGCGTGGAAACTATTTGTTGTAGGTGAACTCAATCATAGCTTCGTTCCCAATGCTTCGTGCAATGCTCCCAAAAATGTGATGTGAACTTCGGATCACGGTCTGATACAATACTCGATGGTACTCCGTGTAATCTCTAAAGGTTGCAACACCCCAGCAGGTCGCTGATGTTCCACCTTGTACGGAACATCCACCTAGTACCAAACCTAAACACTAAGTATGACGCCGACACATTGAGTACAATGTATCATTACCACATGATAGGGCTTCCCATTCCTATCAAGAATGATCTTGGGTTATTGTAGAGGTAAACAATCAAATTAATCGAGAAGTCCCTATTCTGAATGGTTATTTGACAAGTAAACATGCATAATTTACTGTCAAAGTCTTAGCAGTAAAGTAGACACGGACAACTTCAAACAATTTACATAATCCATAGCAATGAAGGAATGGGTTGCCCCCGAATCAGAAAGTGTAGTTAGGAGGTTACCTGTAATCGCACAGTCATATTGAATCAGATCGCTAGATAAATTTCCAACTTCAGTGCCGACGCAATACACCTGTCCTCTAGCAGTAGGAAGAGTAATCCTAGCTACATCCACCATTGGTTCCACCTTCGGAGCCTCGCAATTCCTTGCAAAGTGCCCTGGTTTATGGCAATTGTAGCAAGTAGTACTGTTAAAGGTACAAGCATAAGCATAATGTCCTTCTTCTCCACATCGGAAACATCGTATACCTTGTCCCACTTGCCTCTCAAGGTCTTGGTTCCCTGGGTTATCCCGTCCCCCATTGTTATCATGTGGTCGATTATAAGATTTAGCAACCTGTTTTCCCTTGTTCTGATACTTCGCCCGACTAGGTCCTCCTGAGTTAAAATTCCCTCCTCGGCTAGCTCTCTTATTCTTCATATCCTCAACTTCTCTACATTTTTCCACAAGAACCTGGAAACGTTGAATTCCCAAGGGTAAGACAAAGTCTTGAATCTCATACTTTAGTCCGTCTTGGAAACGATGACAGAAGAATGGCTCGTCAATCTCTTCACGGAAAAATCTGAAATGCCTTGATAGTGATTCAAACTTAGCAGCATATTCGCCCACGGTCATGTTCCCCTGATGTAGTTTCAGGAAATCATCACCCAGTCTAGTCCTGGTACTCATCGGGAAGTATTTGTCGAAAAACTTCCCTTTGAAAGATTCCCAGTTCACCTCCTCGTGAGCTGATCTCATCAACAACCTTGTACTCCTCCACCAGTACTCAGCATCTCCTAGTAGCATATAAGTGGCATAGTTGACCCTCACTCCCGCCTGACAGTTAATCATTTCGAAGATCTTCTCCACTTCTTGGATCCATTGATTTGCTTTCTCTGAATTCTCAGTCCCCTCAAACTTGGGAGGATTGTAACGACGAAAGTCTTTTAATCCTCTTGACTCTGCAGCACGGATCTCTCTTCCCCTCTTTTCGAGATCACGTTGAGTCTTGGCAGCAGTCTGTGCAGCAACAGAAGCAGCCATGTTATTCATAGCCTCCGCCATTCGATCATTCCTATTGGCATTGGCTCTCGAAACGTCATTCCTCCTTGGCAGCATGGTTCTCCTATAAAACCATCATCAAGTAGAGTCTTAACACTACTTAAATAATTCTAAGAATAACTCCCGACCACATCAGCACATAATAATTATTACGAACTTGACAACTCAAACCACCTAAACCGAGACATGATCAGACAACAACTCCTAACCTTCAATCTAGAACTAGAGGTTCCACAGCCCCCAAAGAAAACCAAACCAAAGCTCTGATACCACAATGTAACACCCGGTTTTTCAAAGCGAGGGTATATTTTTTTTTCTCAAAAGAATTTAAAATAAAGCAGAGAAATAAATAAAGAAATGCCTTTGGATAAATAATTGAGTCATTAAAATTTACAAGCAGCGGAAAAAGTTTCTCAAATACATACATCCAAAGTATCTAAACAACAACCAGAAGATACAAGGAACCCATTCAACTAAGGTGTCGTACTGACAATAATAGTAACAGTACAGTCTTCCGGTTTAAAATAAACGCAACCCCAAAAGAAAGACATCCGTTCCCTCTGTGACAACCTAGTCTGATCATTTTACAAAACAACTAAACACCCTGAGTGATCTCCACGCGCCCCGTGAGATCCTCCTAACGTAGCTGCAGTCAAGCGTTCCCATCTCCATTCCCGTCCGTAGGGTACGAACCGGTAGGATCGTCCTGACTCTCATCTGAGGGCAAAGCCCAGATTTCCACAATAATTGTAAAGGTCACCAACCGAAAATAACAGTTAACACATAACATTTAAGTTTTAAATGCTAAAAATAACTTTTCAACTAAGCATGCACCTTAGCAGGATTTTCAATATGCGAAAAGTTCATACAATACTTTGCCAATTAAAAATGAAAACAAAATGAAGTTCTCAATCCCCTAATGAAAACATAACAAATCAAGACATGGATAAGTTAATGAGTAATCAAACATCTAACTCAAACTGAGGATTTTCACTGAGCCAATCGATTGGGAAATCGATTGGGGTGAAGGATTTTAATGAAAACAGAATCCTGGGCTGAAATCAATCGATTGGGAAATCGATTGAGTGAGTACTGAGCCCCCTGGTTTTAAGCCAATCGATTTCCAAATCGATTTGGTCGAATATGGCTGAGTCCCTGACTTAAGGCCCAATCGATTGGGCAATCGATTTCTTAAAGGATTTTTGAAAACTGATTACGAAATCGATTGGCTAATCGATTTTGTCAATTTGGCCAAGCCCCTGTTTACCCATCCAATCGATTGGGAAATCGATTTCCCTGTGTATTCTTTCAAAAATTCATAACTAACTCAATCACATTCATACATAATCTCAAATCCTAACACTTAGCACTGATAACGCAATCGCTACAACATCATTAGTTTCGAAATAGTATTGCAAGCAAACATGTTATCACCAAATTCCAAAACATAACACTTAACATTTATAACACCATTAATACAACATCATGGGATTCAAAATGGTATTGCAATCCAACATGTTATCACCAAATTCCAAAACATAACACTTAACATTTATAACACAATCAATACAACATCATGGGTTTCAAAATGGTATTGCAATCCAACATGTTATCACCAAATTCCAAAACATAACACTTATAACACAATTACTACACATACCAAATGAACCAACAATTCACAATTTAACAGGGTGTAGTCTCTCACGGACAAACACCTATGCAGTCTCTCACGGACAAACACAATTCCCTCAGGAACGTAAGTCGTAAACGTACCACCTATCACGGGTCAGTACTGTTTACCGAGGTGCCACCTATCCCGGGTCTGCACAACTTACCAAACGTAAATCGTAAACGTACTGTCTATCACGGACCCGTACCGTTTACCAAGGTGCCACCTATCACGGGTCTGCACGATTTACCAAAACACACATAAGTAAACGAGACATTAAGAGATTCCCCATTCTTAATTCTCATTTAACTTAACGATTCTCAAAAACAAAACATTCAGTAAATAAGTCATTAAGAGATTCCCCATTCTTAATTCTCATTTAACTTAACGATTCTCAAAAACAAAACATTCAGTAAATAAGTCATTAAGAGATTCCCCATTCTTAATACTCATTTACTGAAACGATTTTCAAAAAACAAATATTAAGTAGCCGAGACATTAAGAGATTCCCCATTCTTAACGCCCAGTTAACTTAAACGATTTTCAAAAAAACAAATATTAAGTAACCGAGACATTAAGAGATTCCCCATTCTTAATACTCATTTACTGAAACGATTTTCAAAAAACAAATATTAAGTAACCGAGACATTAAGAGATTCCCCATTCTCAACGCCCAGTTAACTTAAACGATTTTCAAAAAAACAAATATTAAGTAACCGAGACATTAAGAGATTCCCCATTCTTAACGCCCAGTTAACTTAAACGATTTTCAAAAACAAATATTAAGTAACCGAGACATTAAGAGATTCCCCATTCTTAACGCCCAGTTAACTTAAACGATTTTCAAAAACAAATATTAAGTAACCGAGACATTAAGAGATTCCCCATTCTCAACGCCCAGTTAACTTAAACGATTTTCAAAAAAACAAATATTAAGTAACCGAGACATTAAGAGATTCCCCATTCTTAACGCCCAGTTAACTTAAACGATTTTCAAAAAACAAATATTAAGTAACCGAGACATTAAGAGATTCCCCCTCCTTAACGTCCAGTTAACTTAAACGGTTTTCAAAACAAAATATTAAGTAACCGAGACATTAAGAGGTTCCCCCTCCTTAACGTCCAGTTAACTTAAACGGTTTTCAAAACAAAATATTAAGTAACCGAGACATTAAGAGATTCCCCATTCTTAATACTCATTTAACTTAATGGTTTTCAAATTCCACACAAAACAAACTCAAACAAATTCTCACATTCAATTCATAATTCACACCAAAACACATCAATCAACAAACATCAAGTATGAACATGCCAAATACGATGAACACAAATCAACATAATAAATTTCATTTATTCAAAATCTTACATACATGAGGTAAAATCATTTTTCCCAAAACAATACTCCAATCCTAACACAATTCGTTTCCACACAACCACAGATAAGGCCCTAGATGCAAACTAAAAGTTTGGAAGGAGCCCTTACCTTCGCGTTAGCTCTAACGTGCGTTTCCGGTACCGCGAGCAAATCCGGTAAAAATCTCCGCTCGCAACGTCGCCTCCAAATTGGTCCCCTAGCACCGTAGCGTGGTAGTGAGCAACTTTCCCTTCTAACTCTTCGCGAAATGAAGCTTGGATCTAGAAGAAACGAAGGGGTTTGTGTTTGAATCTCAAATACCGTTTTTCTTCGTTTTCGAATCAAAGAGGAAGAGTGGAGTTGCGAAATCCTTGTTCTAACACTCACCCAACCTTGGGTTACTAGTCTTGAAGAAAGAAAAGCAACGAAAATGAAAATGGGAGAAGGAGGGAAAATGGGTCGCGCACGCAGGGAGAGGAAGAAGATGAAGTTTTGGATTTTCTTTCCTTCCTTTTTCCTTTCTTTGTTTTTCCTTCCTTTCTATTTCCTTCTTTCCTTTATATAACCTTTTCTCTTCCTTTTCCTTCCTTCTAATTTTCTTTCTTTCTATTCTCTCCAAACAAACATATATATATAT
>NC_021166.2:50144620-50145702 GCF_000331145.2 Cicer arietinum
ATGGAACAACTTATATGTACTGGAAGCACATGATGCTGATATTTCTGGAAGCCAGTGGCATAGACATCCTTGACGCTATTGAAAATGGACCATACATTCCCAAGATTGCAGGAACAAATGACTCAATGATTCCCAAGCCCAGAGCCGAATGGTCTGAGGACGCTAAAAAGAAGGTAGGTTATAATGCTAAAGCTAAGAACATTATAACATCTGCTTTGTGTGCAGAAGAATTCTTTAGGGTATCAAACTGTAAATCAGCAAAGGAAATGTGGGACATTCTTCAAGAAACACATGAAGGAACCACATATGTGAAAAGAGCTCGCGTAAATACACTTATGCACGAATACGAATTGTTCAGCATGAAGAAAGATGAATCTATAAGTGATCTACAGATGAGATTTACACACGTGATAAACAACCTTCATGCACTGGGAAAACAGGTGGAGAATGAACAGCAGATCGGAAAGATTATGAGGTGTCTAACCAGAGAATGACAGCCCAAAATAACTGCTATAGCTGAATCTAAAGATCTAGCAAAGATGACAACAGCAACACTATTTGGAAAACTAAGGGAACATGAAATGGAACTGCATCGGCTGGATGAATCAGAACTGGAAAGCAGGAAAAAGAAAGGATTATCCTTGAAAGTCCAAGCCCATCAATCGAAAACTGAACCAGAAAGCTGCTCAGATGAATCAAGCAGTGAGACTGAAGAGGATGAGATTGGGTTGCTTGTCAAGAACATACAACTTTGTTTGAGTTGAATCATTAAATTTAGTTACAACTTTCTGGTGCAATTAACAATTTCACCAACAAGAAAGGAATAAACATGCACTTCTATAGGATTGCATATAGGTCTATGGAAAGTTCTCTTACGGACGATGAAATTAAGGATCTGCAGGTATTAGATATAATTAGAAATATATAGGTGCAATTATAACTAGTCTTGTTTTCATGTTGTCTTACTTTGTACTGGAAGCTACTAACGTTTTTCTCTATCAATACAATGGAAAGTATGCTAACTGGTGACCTCCTAAGTTATTTTTGTTTCACTTTTAGGTGTTTTGTGATTTCTTAAGTTA
>NC_021166.2:50145741-50161599 GCF_000331145.2 Cicer arietinum
GGAAATTGGAAATAGGCCAAAAAACCTTAAGAATTGTGATTTGTGGATGAATTAGAAAAGAGAAATGTACTGTGCACCCCCTATTTTTACCTTCCACCTTCCCAATTTTTGATATTGACTATCTTACCCTTTTTGACTTTCCAAAAATTTCAGAATATTCGAAAGTTTGAAACTTTCGAAATTATTCAAAATGAGTTTTTTTCTTCTATATTTCGAAACTTTAGTTAAATTCAAAACATTCGAAACCTAAATTAACAGAACTAAATACAAATTTCGAAACTTTCGATAAATCTGAAAGTTTTGAAATGAACTTTTCCAGAAACCTTTGAAAGTTTGAAAGAATGTGAAACTTTCGAAGCTATAACTTTCAGAATTTTTGATGAATTTCAAAGTTCCGAAACACAAATTTCAGAAAATTACGAAAGTTTCGATGAATCTGAAACTTCCGAAACACATATTCTTCGAAAGTTTCAAACAATCGAATTATGTCAGTTTTGAAAGTTTCAAAAACTTCGAGACTTTCGAATTTTTCAATTTTTTAATTATTAATTAAATTAATTACTAAATTTATTACTAATTTTTCAAATTAGGAATAGCAATTTATTACTAATTATGAAATTTATTACTAATTTTTCAAATTAGGAATATAAATTTATTACTAATTTTTCAAAATTCGAAACTTTCATTGAATTTCAAACATCCGAAAGTTGAATTTTCGAAAGTTTCAATATGTTCGAAAGTTTTGCATTTCGAAACTTTCATATTGTTCGAAACTTTTTGCATTTCGAAAGTTTCGTATTCAATGAAAGTTTCGAAAGTTTCATTGTTTTTAGGAAAAATGAACTTCGAAAGTTTCATCATCATATAAACTTTCGAATTTCTGGTAAAATCCTGTTTCGAATATTTGGAAGTTTCAAATTTTTACTTACTTTTGTATTTGGAATGTTTCAATATTTCAAAGGTTTGGTAGGATCAGATTCGAGTAATTAAAAGTTTCAAATGAAGGGGGTGAACAGGGGGTGGAGGTCAAAGTAGGGGGTGCATGGTAGAAACCTCATTAAAAAACCCAAATTAGTATGTTTTTTATTTATTTAGTTCTTGTAAATTCAGAGGCAATCCATTTTGGTAGCTTAAAAAAGAGCTGATAAACTGTCATGACACGTGGATCTATAAATACACACCAACACATCATCTTCTATGCTATATTAAAAATTAAAATATTTTATAAATTAAGCCTAAATTTATTTATTGATCATTTAATAATTAGTGTTATTTTATAAAGAAAATATGAACAAAATTTAAAAAAAAGAGTTTTTGAAAAACTCTTCATTTTCTTAATGTTGATTTGGCGTTTGAGACCAAAGTCGATCGTGATTTTACATAGACTAAATTCGAACAAAAACACTTACAAAGACTAAAATCAAAACATAGTATATTTACAATGATAAAATACATATTTTAACCTTCATTAAATTTTATAAGTAACAAAATGGTGAGACTGATGATGTTTAGCTACATGACAAGATGTCAAAAATAATTAAGTTTTATAATTATAATTAGAAATAGAACACAAAAGTATTGTACAAATAAAAATAAAAGATTTAAATATATTATATTTTCATCACTTTAATTTTTTGTCTTTTAAATTTAATCATATAAGTTTAACTTTGTTTTAAAATTGTATTTACTGTTAGTAACATGGCAAACAGAGATAAAGACAAAAATATAAAAACGTACGACAAAAACGAAAATTAAGGGAAAGCATATATATATATATATATATATATATATATATATATATATATATATATTTAGTTCATGCTAGTGCAATTAAACCTTGTTACATCAGTTTCTATGTACATCTTAGATTAGTTTGTCCAATCTAACATCAAGTGTTGTAATAAATAGTTAATTATAAAATTGGCTAAAATGACATATTTAACAAGTCAAAATTCAAAATTGATTTATTACATCGGTTAAATTTGAATCAATCTAACAAGTCAATTCAAAATTGATTTATTACATCGGTTAAATTTGAACCAATCTAACAATTCAAATTCAAAATTGATTTATTACATCGGTTAAATTTGAACCAATCTAACAAGTTATATTCAAAATTTAACTAAATTTCATACTTCATTCATTATAGCAATTAATAAATCATCTAAATATCAATTGAATCGTAACATTATCACAACAAATAAGTAGAACCATAACACTAATGTAATTATAAACAAAATCAAAACAGTTCGAGCATGCAGTTCCTCCAAACTCTCACCTTTTTTCGCTCTCTCTATCACTTGAAAATAGTAAGGACAATTGTTTCTCAAATATATTGCAATGTAAATAGAAATTATTGACACCACCTAAAAATTGGGGAAATTAAAGGATTGCCTAAATATCGTTTTTTTTTTGTAGTTTTTTTTTAAAAATATTTATATTAGAACAGTTCAATTAGAATAAATTTTTTTTTAATGTGTATGTTAGAACAGTTCAATTAAAATAGATCTAATAAAATTTACTATAATAATAAATTTGTCAATGTTTTGTTTATTATATTGGATGTATAACAACCGATCTAATATCGACGATGTAACAAAGTTAAAATGCACTAATGTGTAAATTTATGCTTTTTTTTTTGTTTATATTTTTGTCTCCTTCTTTATTTGCCATCTTAGTTTTATTTTAATAATCACCGTCAACATAAACAATTTTAAAACAAAACAAAACTTGTAGGATTAAATTTAAAAAAAAAAAGCATATATTTATATAATAAATATATTTATGTCGAAATAGAATTGAAGTATAATTAGTTACTCGATATTCAGGTTGTTCTTCTCATATCTTTACCATCTAAATTTATTTATATTATATCTGTGGTTGAAACATTAATAAGTGACCATGGTGGTGCCTAACTATTGCGGAACTACCTTATACACCACCGAAAAAGTTATCGAATCTTGATTGGTGAAATGGATTATAAAAAGAGGAAGAGAGATTAAATTAATATGGGACCTACCAATTTTTTTCTCTCTCACGAGAGTGTGCGAATAAAAAAACAAAGGGTGTACATTTTTTCGTCTTTCATATTTCCCATATATCTTTACTGGCGTTTATGTTCGCCTATTTTTATTTTTATTTTTTTTAAGGTATAATTATTTTTGAGACATCTTAATTTAATTTTAGATAATGTTTTAATTTTTTATTTTATTTATTTATTTAATTTTAAGTAATAATTAATTATTTATGTTTTAAAATATCAATAATATTATCATTTTTTTAATAAAAGTTTATCAATATTCAAACAAAATTCATAAAATTAATTATCATATTAAATATACTGTAAAATTTCATCAAATTTATAATTCAAAATTTTCAAATAAACTCATATTTTCATTCTTTATTTGATGAATTTGATATTGTTGGAGATGAAAATATAAATTTATTTGATTATTTGAGTTATGCATTTGATGAATATATGAATTTTCTTGAAATTAGTATTGAATTTTACGGGTTTTGTTTTAAAGATTTTGATGAATTTTCTAAGTTTTTGTTTGTTTGAAGATTTTGATGAGTTTTTTTAAAGTTTTTGTAAAGAAATGATAACATTGTTACATTTTAAGATATAAATGATCAATTTGTTACTTAAAATTAAATAAAAAACTAAATCGAGAAGAAAAAAAACTGAAGTGTTACTTGAAATTAAGTTAAGGGAACGCATGATCCATTATGCCATTTTTTTATTATGATAACAAGTATAAATATTTCATTAATTTATATGGGTAATTTTGATTACAATTTACAATTATTTATGTATTTTATATGTTTTATACCCATAACAATAACCTAATAGGATCTGTGGTATGTTATAAGTTGAAACCATTACACAAATATACACATAACATAACTAATTAAGTAAATATACACACAAAACATAACTATTTGTGATAATTTTAAAAATTTTACTCCATTTAAATTTTTTTATTTATAAAAATTGATATTTTAGTCCTAGAAAAAGTCCGTATCAAATTAAAATAGAGATTAAAAGTGAATAAATCTTTTTATAGACTAAACTTGAAAGGTTACAATTTTGTAGAGATTAAAAATATATTTAACACAAAAAATGTTCACCCTCATTTTGTTATATTATAAAATAATTTTTTTTTGGGATCATTCCCCAGTTGAAGTCCCTATACTATTGGACTGAATGCACAACCCAATAATGGTGTATTTGTGCAAAATTCTTAGATGGTGATTTAAAAAAAACACTTTAATTATATTTGTTAATCTTGATTATGATCTTATTATCTATTAACTTGTATTTTTGAATGTATTAATTAAAGGCACACAAAGTAAACATAATTTAATCATACTATATGAAGACATGCATATCCATAAAAATACACGAGATTATTCTCAAATGATTCAAGATGCTTTTACCATTAAAACTGAATTTATATCATGGAAGCTAAAATACAAATATCAACTTTATGAAGCTTTGGTGACTTAGAAGCTATTCTCGTAGAATAATATTTATTTGAATAGAATGATAGAAGAATGTTCAAACACAACGATTTGGTGATCTTATTAAAAAATGATATTTTTGGAAGAACAATATGCAGTAACTTAATAGACATTTCACACACAAGCTTCCCAATATTTAACAAACAATTAAAAGTCAATATTTGAAGGTCCACTAGGAAGAAAAATGCTCAAATCAATCTGCAGAATGATAACTAAATTGGTGACAAAGGAACCTAGTACAAAAATACACTTTAAGGTACTGTTTGATATGACTTGTTGCATATATCTCAATACATGGAATTGTTCCAACTGTCAAACGGAAGCTCTGCAATCAATCTTGTTTGTTGTACCCTCTATATTCAAGAAGAATGTTATGGTCGACAAGAACTATCATGTCATAATTGCCCCAATTTCTTCTATCTTTCAAGAGATCAATCTAGAAGATTGTTGACACCTTAGAAAATATGCCCAATGACTATATTCAGTATTACATTAAATCTTCAAGCCTCTCATCATCTATAAATAGAAGATCATTTGAAAGATGAAAGCAAGATTTCAATCTACAATCAACCTACATTTGATCAACTAAGGAAATGTCTGAAAACTCTTCAATCAAACAAACTCCACATCTCTTCACTACATCTTTGGGTTACTACATTTATGAGTTTGTGTTAAATTATCTCATACAAGTGATGACAATCAATTGATCTCAAACGATTTTATCGTACACATTTTAACTGGCTCAAGTATATCTTTTAGATATACTTGAGCCTATTTGTAAACCGTTCAAGTTTTGAAAAGAAAAGAATTGTGAACATGTTGAGGCTAGTCTAATGTAGTTTGTAAATTATCAGTAAGCGATCTAGAGAAATAGTGCAAAGTAGACCATTTTGGAGTTGAGCTTTATAGTAAAAATATCACATAGTGTGAAGACTGAACTAGCTTATATTGGGCGAACCAATATACTTCTTGCGTGTGATTGTATCAATTATCTTTTGTTATTTGCAGTCCCAAATCACATATCACCAACATTCATTTTTATCTATAATATATTTACTTAATCTAATGGGTTAACATATTCTGGTATATAAAAATGTTTATCAATCAATTTTGATTATCATGTTTAAACTTGATTAAAGATTAACTTAAGTGCATGAATTAAAATTTAAAAAAAAGGTCACAATTCAAACCACATTCCTTCCTTGCGTTGATGTTGATTGCTAACTTATGGTAAGATTGGTGTGTTTCTTGTTGTTGTTGTTGTTTAAATCTTCTTGTAGTGTGTTGATGTCGTTGATTACTTTTGTTTGAATAAATATGTTTGCTCTCTTTATTTCGAAGTCAACTTCGCATTAGTTTGATTCATCTTGAAATGATTGTGTATTTCTCTCACAACCATTGTTAGAAATAGTTGTTACGTTGTCCATGAATTAGAATTTATTTCTCCATGTACTAGAGAACTTGTCTATTTTAGCATGTTTCTAAATAGTCGCAATTATAGCCCTCTTTTTTCCCTTTTGAAATCGCAACAATTTCTTGTTAAATGATAGTGTTGAAATCCTTCTTTTTACTGATAACAGATAATTAGGGTGAATATACAAAGTCTCAGTAGTAGCATTATTGGATGTTTATCATTTCTTAGGTGATATCTTATCATAATTGTTGATATAAATAAATTTTATACTTGCATTGATGTTACTTTTCGAACATGTTACTTTTATTTTGTAGATGAATCATGGTGATACCGATGAATAATGTCAATATTTGAAGCACAAGATGAAGAGATAGATGTTGATGCTTAATTTTCCTTTTATTTTTATTTTTATTTTTATTTTTATTTTTTATGGGCGATGATTGTTATTTTAAAGATGTTGTTTCGATTGCTTTCTTTCGCCTATAACAAAAACCATCAATATTGAATTAGTACGTAATATGAAACACCTACTACAATAACTCTGAAGCTTCTATTCAAGTGTCCTCTGAAGACTGCAACTTGTTCCAATATGCTCCATATGATACATAACATGCTCTGAAGATGCAACAACGTGACATTGTCCATGCCACTAATTCTAAGTCATGCAGTTTTACTTCCACCTCTGACTACCTGAACCAAGAAACACAATATAAGACTTCGATGACCATGTTATGTTTTGATGAAGAAAGTCAACGACTCTAATGGAAAGTGAACGCTCTAATGGCGACTGAGCTGTTTCATGATTTTGAAGGTTCAAGAACAAATTCTGGTATATTCTCGTTACTCTTAAACAAGCTTATGAAATAAGATTTAAGGAGAATTAATTTCAAGCACTATCCAGACATTCTCGCATATCATCATTCTAAAAGATTTGGTTGAAAATTCGTATTAGAATTAATCAAGCTTCAACGATCATATTCTCAAATTGTATCTATCAAGGTTTATTTTTTGTGAAGATCTTTGTTGACCTCATGCAAGAAAGATATGATGGGAATATTCAAGGAAAATTATTTTCAAGCGCTATAGAGATATCCTCACACGTAATCATTCTAGAAGCTTTGGTTAAGGATTCGTTTCGAAATTAATCAAACTTCAACAATCATATTTTCAAACCGTATCTATCTAGGTCTATTTTTTGTGAAGATCATTTTTGACCTCACGTAAGGAAGATATGCTTAGAATTTGATTGGAACAACATTGAAATCCTAATTCATTCTATACAAAAGGGATCAAATATGAAGAAGAGAACGACAACACAACAACTCAGAAAACCTTACAAACTCAAAATTCTCAAGTATTCATAATTCAAGGTTTCAATTTTAGATAAGGCACTTGTTCAACTTTAAATTACTTAGTTCTTAGTGCTATATTTTAATGTGAAGTTTATTATAATCAATCTGCTTAGAAGAAGCAAAACAGAACCTAGTGTGACACCCTAAACCCCAAGATGACATATATAATAATTTATATTAGATTTTTTTAGTAAAATTCGCAGCGGATAAAGAAAATTTATTAACAAGGAAATAAAAACTTTTGTAACTAATTTAGGATATCACGTTTCTCAAAGTACACATGGAACAATTCAAACTTTATTACTCAATTAAAACAATTTAATCTCAATGAACTTGATTTAACTATAAATTCTTATTTTAATTCCAAAAACTTAATAGTACTAAAGTTTTCATATAAAATGTCATTTGTAGTTACATAACTAAAATATAAATTACAACTCTAAAAATTCCTGATATCACCTATCAGAGCGGGGTTTCTTCCAAACTTGAACTTCAAGACTCATTAACCTGTAATAACTGTGATTTCGCAAAGGCAGGGCCAAATCAGTCAAACACAAACAACGAAAAATGTGAGTTTGGAAATCATGTTAATAGTATAATATAAGTAAGAAGAACATGCAAGCACTCATAATAGACCGTATCATAATCACATTACGATATATCAAAATATTTAAGTAAATAGTATCATGTTATAACATCAAAGTCACTCAAGTAAAATAACCATCCCATTATAATATGCACCAAATCATCTAGGAGTAATTATTATTACTTTTGAAACACATCAATCACAACAAAACAATCACAAGAAAATGCAATGCTATGCATGAGCTTAGACTCTACTTCAAAATGCGGTACAATTTTAACTCTGAAGTACTTGGTTAAGAGGTTTGATACTATGCCACCATCCCGGTGGACAGACAATTCAAATTGGTCATGTCCTCATAGATTCCTTCAACTCAATTCGAGACACATATACACGACAACCGAGGTAAACATGTGTTGTGTGGTAGCTCCCGACATTTTGAGTGCTACCTCCAAGTCACTTAGGAATTCCACACCCGAATACCTCTAAGGTCTAACGATCTTGCCTTAAGGGTCAATAGTAAACTGCCACAATCAGGCTCATTTAGTTGTACTTCCCCGAAATCACTAGGCTTGTCAGGCCCTACCTATATGATGACAAAATAATCTTCACTTCACAAATTCTCCCCTCGTTGGCCTATGATCCTCCATTAAGACCGTCATCTCAAACACAAATTGAAATCACAATTATTTCACCAATTATGGGGTTACCTCAATATTCTCATCACAAATTCATAACATCACTATCATTAATCATATATCATCACAATTTTATAGAATCACTATCATCAATCATACATCATCACATAAACTTGTCACAAATTTAGAACATCATTATTATTAATTATACATCATCATAATTACATAAACTTATCAAAATGAATTCACTTTTTATTATCACATCACATAAACCCGTCGAATCAAACATATACATAAAATTCATTCGACACTCAATATCACAACAATATCAAACAACACACATTTAACGAGATTAAATCAATCAACACTTTATAAATATTTCTGTTCCACATTTTATTCTCACAATTTCCACATTTGCACATTAATTAATTTATCTCTCAAGGGATACTGTCGTACGTAGCAAGCCCCAAATGAATCGTTGGGAAATACGGTTTTCCCATTCATCTCACAATATATTATACTCATGAATTCAAACGCTCTCTCACCCTTTACCTTATTTCGATACTTTAACACACGAATATGATTTCAAGAGCAAACATGATTTGTTCATTGACTCTTTCTCCTTCAATCGATCTAACTCGACAGTTTATGGGTAAACTTTAAAAATAACTTATGAAAAGATACTCTAAAAACTAAATTCGAAATTCGGCCAAAGAAAATTACCATAAATCATAAAACCAATCAGTGGATAATATATCCACTTTTTACACGGTCTTTTTGGCGTTGATTTCATTCAAATCGGACTTACTGTGAAAGAGAACGATGCAAAATAACGAATTCTCAAAGGGAGAATCGGGTATTTTAGAGAGAAATTGAGGTTGTTAAAAATCTGGAAAATTATGTATAATTGACAAGTTAAATGAATGAAATAACCTAGTCAAATTTTGGCGAAAAAGGAGAACATTTTCTGGAATGATCACCGGTATCAAATGATAGGTTATTATTGTGTTTGATCTTTGGTTTTACAGTTGCCCTTCCAACTCCCTTCCTTATTTTATTTTATTTTATTTTATTAATAATTAGGATTCACACATAGGTCAAACCCATTGATCCTTTTTATGTTATTATTATTATTATTATTATTATTATTATTATTTTATTTTGCTAAAATAAAATTAATAATTATTTAATCTCCTTTTTAATATTACTCCAAACACAGTTTTCCAAACATTACTAATATTTTATAAATTAGAGTAATTAAAATAATCAATATAAAACAAAACATATTACTAATAATTGAAACTCTCACATTCAAAATAATGTCTACAATTATACTTATTTCTCAAAATACTCACATTATAATAATACCATCATATTAGAAAATAGTCAAAATTATAAAATAAATAAATATAACATCAATATTTTATATTAATTTCTAAATCATAATAAATATATATATAAAATCACAATGTCATAACAGGTATATAAAAATAAACGAAATCAAACACAATGTCAATTCTATCTCAAGATAATTATTTATAAAAAAATAACTAAAAATAGAAAATAGTTATTAATAATTGAAATATAACTACGTGTATACTTAACATCAGTCAAGCGCACAGAAAAATATTACATTAATTGGGTAAGCGTATATACACGTAAAATCACATAAAATATTTTTCTTTAAAATATTACACTAAAATACTATTATTTTAAAAAAAAAAATAGCAAACAATAAAATATAATATTTATTATTTATATCGCACATTTAATCTAATAAAGAATTTTAACATCAAATTAATTATTTAAAATCCTATTTAATTAATAAAATAGTTTATTATAAAATTTGGGGTGTTACACCTAGTTTCACCTATTTGTGAACCAGCCTTGTAACAACTATTCTTTCTCAACCACTTGTAGGTTTTCAATTTGGAAGTTGAGAAGACTATACTTGTAGTGCCTCAATGGTATGCGTGTTTTAGGCTTGAAGTTGAGAAGACTGGCTTGTATGGTCAAGTATTGTAATTTAGGTTTTAAATTAGTGGATAAATCCTTATATGTGAGGGTACTGGACATAGCTTCCATGTTGGTAGTGAACCATTATAAATCTTGGATTTTTTCCCTCTTCCCTAATAATTTGTTTTATTGCTACCTATGATCTATTTGAAAAGATTTGAAAAGATGTTTTTAATAAGGTAAAACACAATTCAATCTCCTTTCTCGTATTTTTGCACCTTCACTATTCACCAATTGAGTCACACGTCCAGTGAACACCTACTAATCAACCCGACTATGTTTAAGTCTACTCGATCTTCTAACTTAGTACAGTCAAGCTGTTGAGAAATGCAACCACTATTGTGCTAGATTCTAAACATGGAATGCTTACAGGTTTTTCTAAATAAGTTCCACAAGAGTGTGTTTCCTAAGCTATACTTTTATAAAGTAAAAATATCTCTCAACACTTAGAAAAATAATAGGGTTAAGAAAAAAGGTGTAGGGACGAAAATATTGTGCTTTTCGTAGTCTTTTATTTTTGTTGTCTCGTTTAGTGAAGATTGCGCGTGTGACACCCTAAACCACAAGAAAAGAAAATTATAATTTCCTTATTTTCAAAACAATGAAATTCTTTTTAAATAGATAAATAAATATAAACTTTCAAACAATTTTTTTTTATTAAGGTAAAGAGTATCACATAATTGTGAACATATCACATCAATCCAAAATTTCCATCAAACTTAATGACATCGAAATCATAATATCAGACAATAAAATCATTTTTGAAGTACACATAGATAAGTTTAATGATAAATGTAAATATGGTCCCAACCCAATATCACTATCAGAGCGGGAATCCCCAAAAATAAAATACTTTCAAAATAACGTTAACAGAAGATAGATAGTAAAAGTCTTCAAGATAAGGCGGCTTCCTACACTTATTGTTATATTGATTAAAATAATAAAGCACTAATTCGGTTAATAGGTGTTTCACCAATATATACAAAAAAAATAAAAATTGAATTTACAAGCAAAAGAATAAAGCATAATAGAAAAATAAAATGCAACGAAACAGTAAGAAAGGCCACAACCTCAAGACAACTTTTATAGTTTCCATCAATTCTATAAGATCAAGACTTAGTTCAAAATTGGGAAACCATTGATAAGATTCAATTGGGATAAGATTTTGGTGAGAGAAATTCTAATTCATATCAAACTTATCCAAAATGAGACTCTTACAAGGTATTTAAAGAATGATTTACCATATTCTTAAAATGGACAAAAGAACAATTCTCTAGACCCATATTGGCCTTACACCACTAAACTAAAATTTATTACAATTCAAATTAAACATAAATAAAACTAAAACTATTATAAAGTCTTGACTTGAAATATTCTTTGTTTTCATCATACTTAGCTTATTTGAGGTCCTTATCATGCAACATAAACTCATTTAAAATTTCATGATTAAAGAATTGCACACTTAAAAAATATTAGTGCTTTAAATTGTTCCCACAAAATCATCTTTATTATCCTCAAAACAAGTAAGAGTTATAGTTTTTCAAATTAACTGTGTTCTAACATCCACAAACACTTACTTAAAAGAGCCAAGTTGAATGCTCTTAGAATCTTAGTCCACATTCATTTACTTCTTCTATTTGCATACTTTATCCCAATTGACCTAGTGGATTTTGTAGCCTTCTCATCCCATCACATATTTAAATCATATTGATTTTGATTTATAATACTTAATGGAGCATTGAAGATGAAGAGAAAATAGACAAACAAGGAGGATAATAAATATTTGATGAGTATAACACCTTCAATATCCTTCTCACTTTGTTGACCACTTGTTCCCATGTGGATCTCTTTTCTTAGCTTTTCCCAATTGAAATACGCATGTATTTTAAAGGTAGCCCCGAACCTTAACTTAAAGACACTTATTGCTACCTCAAACCAAGTTTGTGATACATTTATCGCACCTAACAAATGTGTACGGGGGCTTACTTTTAATCCAAACCTTACCTTAAATATTTTCAATGTTTAACAAAGGGACCATATGCCTTATTTGTTGATAAAATTTCTTCGAATTGAGAAGTCATAGATCAAAACATTCGTGCATTTAAATGCGACGAAATTGATGGCAGTTGGTAATTCAAGCCGATTTGGAATTGGTGGTATCCTCTATAATACTGAATTGCATGCTATTGTCATAGCTTGGTTCTCAAACAGTCTTGTTGGTGACTAAGGATGGTGTCCCTTATAGTCACGCTTATGCTCCAATTGTTGACCACATTAGAGTTGTACATAATCGGTCTTGAGACCTTTTGTTTATTAATTTCTTGCATGAAGGAAATATCTCTGTTGATTGGCTAGCAAAGCATAAGCCACCATGTCTCACTTCATTGCCTTACTACTATTTCTTCCTTTTTTGGCACATGCTTTAGGGGTTGAGAGAAGAGTTATTTCTTTTTGTCTTTTTTCTTTTAGATAAAAACATTTTGATGCTTATATTATTTTTAGCTATAAATACTCTTAATTAGCTTCAATTATATCAATTTTCTGTGATATCGCTTTGTCACAATAATAAGTACAAATGAACCAAGCAAGTCGAATAAAACACTAAAAGTTTGAGTTTGACTTATAAAGAAATGATAACATCTTCCATATAGAAACATATTTTTATGGCATATCTCATATCATAATACATTCTCTGTTGAAATAAAAGTGTGAATGGTTAGTCCCATATCGATTAGAAATGGAAAAATATTGGATATATAAGAGAAGTGACTTTATATCCCTATTGCCTTAAGATTTTGGGTTGAGATGTAGTGTTAAAGTCTCTTGTGGTTCTAAATCATACATAATGCTAGATGAAAACTATTGAATTTTAAAATAAATTAAATGGTTCAAATTTAATCCTCTTAGATTCAATATTAACAATTCATGAAGGAGTTGTTTGTATACACTCCTTCTTATCACTATTATAAAATAAAATTTTAATTTTAATTACTATTATAAGTAAAAATCAATTACTTTTAAATCTTTTAGGGTTAATTGCAGTTTTGGTCCCTTTATTTTAGCTGATCACAAAAGTAATCCCCTCATTTTATATCTCTTCAGTTTTGGTCCCCTTAATAGAATTTTGGTCCAAAATTTGATGAAGTGTCATTTTTTAAAGCCGCACTACATCATTTATGATTATAGATTTCAGGTACAATTGTTGCACCATGAGATTTTTAAGGCATAGTGTTATTTAAATAAATGCAAAAACAAAAATGAAATTTCATTAATTTTTAGACCAAAATTCTGTTTGAGGGCCAAAATTGGAGAGAAATAAAACGGGATAATTACTTTCGCGGTTCAGTTAAAATAGAGGGACCAAAACTACAAATAAACCAATCTTTTAATGTTATTATTTCAATATAATAAATTGAACTTTTATTTTACATGAAACTTAAAAATTTAAATGTACTAAATTATATTTTTTTAATCTCCAAAAAAGTAAATTTTTTATTTATTTATAATAATGACACGGAATATATATAAATCTTTAATATGATTCCACTGGTAAGATTTACAATATCTGAAACCGACTAATAAATTAATAAATTGATGATAAAGATTTGACTGACCTTTGTTAGTAATATTTATTGAAATAAGCAAAACTTTATTAAATTCATTTAGTTATAAAAGTTATTATTTATTAAAGAAACATTAACAAGTATTCAAAGAACAATTATATTTAATAAATTGTAAATTTGACCTCCATTATTATTATTAGAAAAAAATAAATTTAAATTTCTTCATAAGTGATATGTGAATTTTAAAATCTTCTTTTCTTTATATTGAAATACTATTTCTCCCCCTTAAATTTTTACTATAAAAATAAAAAACTAATTTCTTTTTTGAAAGAGTCCGTAAAATATTTGGTAATATATTAAATATATAAATTTTGTATTAGAAACTGGATATTTAATTGCTTAAAAAGTTAAAATTTACTATGATTTTTTATCACATAATTACTATTTAACACGTACGTTTATGATACAAAATTGGCACTACCAATTACTTATTTAATTATATAAATCAACTTGACCAATCATTTAACAAGTTGACCCAAATAATTGACTAAATAGCCTTTAAATTATTATTACTCTGAAATAAAATATAACAAAAAGAGTATTAATTTAAAAAGTTAATGTAGATTTTAATTTTTAATAAAATATATTAACTTTTTAAATACTATTTCCTTTGTAATTTGTTTGGGCAAAGTTTCTAAATTATTATTAATCCACTAATTAATTCTTTTCATCAACTACAATTTTTCTTAATAAGAGGATGATAAACATAATCCACATTTTTTAGCACTGCCATCTTTTTAGTTAAGTATAGCATCTATGTCTAATCATTAGGATAAGATTTCCTTAATAAATAATTCATCTCTTCGCTATCTTTAAAATCATGATTGTAACCGGAAAAAGAAAAATTATTGTTGACATCTCGCAAATAAATCCATTTTCAAAACTTGAGATTTTTATGTTTTCGAGTAACACAATGTTTATTTTATTGAAAAACTTAATATTTAAATTTTTAAACAGCTAAAAATACAAATTTAAAAAAACAAAAATTTGTTTATATTTAAATCATTTACATGCACTCTTACATTAGCTTTTTCTTATTACTATTACTGGTCTCAATTATAAAAATATTTTTTAGAGATTTTCTTTGTCTTATTTAAAAGAAAAAAAAATCATAAGTTTTAAGAGTCATTTATTATTTAAATAATTTTTTAATTTAATATTTATCTTTAAAATATTTATAAGTATTTAATGTTTCACACTTTATTATTATAAATATATTCAAAAAATAATAGTAATAAATAAATAAATAAACTTATCAATATTAATGTTTCTTTTTAATAATTGAGACGTAATAAAAAAGAAGAGTTCAAGTTGAATAAAGTGGACATTCAAATTGGGGGTCAAGGACCAAAGTCCAATGTCTTTTAACGTGTAGGACACCTTCGACTTCGAGGGACTTTGTTTTTGGATTCAGCCTATACGTCGTTACATTTGTCCTAGGTTGCTTCACCTTTCAAACACTTAGCCAATTAGATTAGGTAATTTTTTAGTGAAGTGCACGTGCTCTGTCGGGTACAAGATGGTCAAACCCATCACTCCTTGTCTTCAACTCCTCAAAAATCAAATTTTGTGGCTTGTTTGTTATCTTTGAATTATTGTGAAGACTCCATGTGATCATGGATTTAAATCCCTACATTCACTTCTCCTTTTCTCTCTCTCTCTCTCTCTCTCTCTCTCCCTTTCTTCTTCTCTTTCCTTTTCTGTCTGC
>NC_021166.2:50161668-50165340 GCF_000331145.2 Cicer arietinum
TCTCTCTCTCTCTCTCTCTCTCTCTCTCTCTCTCTCTCTCTCTCTCTCTCTCTCTCTCTATTTTGAGTTTTTATTTTATTTTTATATATAAAAAGAATTAAGGATGGTGATGGAGTAATTAGTACATCTAATTACTCAAATATGTGTAATGGCAATGATTCCTTGGTTGAATGGAGAACAATGAGAGTGGATTTTATAAAAATTGAAAAGAGGTTATTCAAAGTAAGAAGGGGCGTTAGGATGAGGTGTTGAGTTATGGGTGCAAAGTGGATAACAATTACACATAGGTCACCTAGCAGTGGAGCGGATTAATATTATATAATAATAAAATATTAAATATTTTCTACAAATAGAAAACTAAAATTTATAATATATAAAATATTAAATAAAATAAATAGGTATACATATATATAACAATAATAATAGTTTGTGACATGTATCTACACCTCTAATTTTGCCCCGTCCTAAAATTTTGGGGAAAACACATACTACATTAAAGTGAGTTTTTTTGGTTATAATTGAGCAAATTCAAGTTAGTATTTGCTAGTATAATTTGTGTTGTCATGTCTAACAAAAATATGACACTAGAAGAAAATATATTATTACTCCCAACATATTTTAATTCTACTCACAACACTTATATAGCATGCCAGACATGCAGGTGGACTCACACTTAAGCAAGACTCATTAATTTTTTTAAAAAAAATGAGAATTTTATTATGCATTCCCACTTAAATCTGTCACCCCTAATATATATGAAAAGATAATTTTATTTTTTTAATAATTTATAATAAGTTTCAATATTGTTAATTTGAAAAGTTTTAAATTTTTGAAATTTTCAAAAGTTTCAAATTTTCAAAACAAGGATTACATTTCGTAAATTTGGACAGTTTCAAAAGTTTATAAATGGAAAGTTTCGAAAGTTTCTAAATCTGGAAAGCTTAACACCTAAACATGCCACCCCCTCAATGAACGTGAAAATACTATTTTGCCCTTTTATAAAACCTTCAATTTTTTTTACCACTCATTTTTTCACCTCCTCTTTCGAAACTTTAAATAATTCATTATAACTTTCGAATATTTCTAAATTTTTTAAATAAAAAAAGTAAGTGCACTCGAATTTTTCATACCTTCGAAATAATTTTTTTCAAATTTTCGAGAGTTTCGAAATAGAAATTTTCTAGATTTAGAAACTTTCAACACTTTCTAGATTTGGAAACTTTCGAAACTTTCCATATTTTCGAAATGTAATCCTTATTTTGAAAATTTGAAACTTTCAAAAATATTCCAAACTTTTAGAAGTTTCAAATTTTCGAAATAAGAATTACATTTCGAATATTTGGAAAGTTTCTAAATTTGGAAAGTTTCAAAAGTTTCTAAATCTGGAAAGCTTCGAAAGTTTCTAAATATGGAAAATTTCGTAATTTTCTCTATTTTGAAAGTTTCAGATTGCTCAAAACTTTCGAAAATCTAAAAAATTTCTATTTCGAAACTTTCGAATTGTTCGAAACTATTGATAAAATTTATTTCGAAGGTATGAAAAATTTGAGTACCACTTACTTTTTTTACTTCAAAAATTTGAAAATATTCAAAAGTTATGATGAATTATTTAAAGTTTCGAAAAAGGAGGTGGAAAAATGAATGGTAAAAAATATTGAAGGTTTTATAGAATGACAAAATTGTATTTTCACATTGATTAAGGGGATAATAGATTTAGATACATATGTGCATGGCAGAATACTCCATGGTAGTTATAAGGAAAACAGTTGCAACAAGTAGATGTGCTTAAATCGACCCAAAATATAACCGGTAGTTGATATAATATATTGAAAAATCACACAAAACCAAATGTTATTTTATAAAAATCGTATGAAGTGGATTTTGGATTCCTTTTTCAAAATGAACTGAACCAAACCAAATCGCATACATAAATTTTTATACTTATTTATTTTTTATTAGTATATATTGTGTTTATATATTATTTATTGGATTTTAAGTTTTTTCTAAGAAATATTTATTAGTTTAATTTAATGTTTTTTTCTTTCTATTTCATATATTTCGAATATAATCGATCATTGTTATTTCATATTGTTAAATTTTAGGATATATGTAATATTTTACATAATACCTACAATTTTTTTTCTCCATGTTTTTATAATATTAACATTAATATATTTTTTACAATTGTATTTAGGATATCAATAAACGATCCAAATTAAACGGCTAGTAATTAGATGATATCAAATCATATCAATTTGTTTTAAATGTGTCACCAAAAACAAACCAAATCGCGTGTGATTTTATATTTGGATCAAATGATATTTGGCCTCACAATCGATCTAAATCGAACCACAAACACCCTAGTTGAAAGCAATAAAAAGAAAGGCTTGCTCGCGCACAAAGAAAATAGAGAGGTTTCGCAAAGTTCACTTGTGAGAGTAAAAGAAGTGTGGATTCTTGTGGTAGATGAATGTACAACAAATTTACTCTGGTAGATGAATGCACATAGGGACTTTATATGTGAGATTGACGTGTGGTAGATAGGGGTGGGAATAGGCCAGGCCGTCCGTGAGGGGCCTATGGCCTGGCCTACTTATGGCCTGGCCTGGCCTGGCCTGTTTAATAAAAAGGTCAGGCTCAGGCTGTTTTTAAAGCCTATTTAATTAAATAGGTCAGGCTCAGGCTTATAAAAAAGCCTATTAGGCCTGACAGGCCGGCCTATATATATATATATATATATATATTATTTACTTCATTCTCCTCTTTTTTTTTCTTTCTAATTTCCATTGCCCTATTGCACATCAGGTATGTAAGCAACATATTATTCATAAAAAGCAATATTATTTATTTGTTACCTTTATATTTTATAAAAATCAATACTAGTTATTTGTTATCTTCCATATATATTAGCAGTATATAAAACTTGAAAACCCTAATTGTTTATTATTAGTATTGAATATGAGTTTGTTTGAGAGGATTTGTTTAGAGGTAATAATTTGAGTTTGTTTGAGAGTATTTGTTTGACAGATAATAATAGGTGCGTTTCAATGAAACATTTATCTTTTAAACCAAAATTCATTTTTTAGGATTTAAAGGGTGTTTGTTTCTGATTTTTTAAAAAATATTTTAATGCAAATAAGGCTTTTAAATAGGCTTACAGGCCAGACCATGATAGGCCGTAGGCCAGGCTCAGGCCGAAAAAAAAGCCTATGATAGGCCGTAGGCCAGGCTTAGGCCTAAAAAATTCATCGTAGGCCAGGCTCAGGCCTTTCAAAGCCTGGCCTGGCCTGGCCTATTCCCACCCCTAGTGGTAGATGAATGCACATAGGGACCTTATATGTGAGATTGACGTGTGAATATGTGATGATTAATATTGATGTGATTATGCATTCTTGAGTGATAATACGTATTGTTATATGTTACAAATTTTATTGAGGAGAATATGTCTTGAGTATGCTTTGGGAAAAGTATGAAAAATTATTAGTGTGTAATGAGTATTAAAAGGGGAGTCTTTTAATAGCTACATTTACATAATGATTGTTGTAAAAGAGTCATAGTATGCTCATGCATTTCATAATTAATGGTGACTGTGATGGGCCACGGTGTTAGTGGTGACCGTGATGAGCCACGGTGTTAGTGGTGACTGTGATGGGCCACGTGGTGGGTGCCTGG
>NC_021166.2:50165362-50205263 GCF_000331145.2 Cicer arietinum
TCGTGTAGGTATGTGATAGACTGCACTCTGGTAAATCGTGCTGATATGTGATAGGTGGCACCTTAGTAATTAGTACTGATCTGTGAGAGGCGGTACATTTATGATTTACGCCCCTCGAGGAGGGTTTGAAAATTCTGGAATCATGTGCATTGGCATATAAACTTTGTATTAGGGTGCTTGGCACACGAGTCATGTTTTTAATAATATTATGTTTGTATATACATACTCTCTTATTGTTTTTATCGTGCCGTAGTTGCTAAGTGTTTATTGCTTGTTTTTATGACATAATTGTTAAATGTTAATTTCGATTGGTGATCCTTTACATTATTATGGAAATTGAGTTTTGCCCTCACATGATACTTGAGTTTGTTCCACCCACTATTACCTTGACGAAAGAAACATCGTTAGACTTCCTTGACCGACATACGTCGACTGCTTGGGTATACGACCCCATCTTAAGCAATGCTACTTATATGGGGAGGGTGGTGAATACAAGTGGGAGAGTTGAGGCAGTATATCTCGTGGAGCTCACTCACGAGAGAATCGACTATCCGATACCCTCAGGATTGATGCTCGGGTTGAATGGAGCATGGGAAGATGCATAGGATGTCTCAGTTATAGTTGAGACGGAGGCCATCGTAGGAGCTGGAGATATAGTTGTTGGACCAGGGACTAGCGGGAAGGATAAAGGGTTGATGCCAGCGGGAAGAGATATTGCATGACCGTATAGGCAGGTCGAGCCAGAGCTTCCACTTTCGGTGAATGATCCTCTATTGACTCCCACTGAGGTAGTGAGTTGTTATGAGATTCCAGCACCGGCGAAGCCACCTATCTCGTGGGTGGACCTGACTTCTGAGGAGATTATTCCTTCTATGGCTGATGAGAATGAGGAAGTTACTTCGAGGAGAGATATTGCGTCAGAAGGAACTTGTGCAGTGTGTGGAGGTCACCCTTGTTACTTTAGTTATTAGTGGATGATCAGATTAGTTTTTCGTTGTATAGGGTCTTAGTGTTGTTCTTTTAGTGGTTGTACTTATTTTGTTTCGGGATCACTGTATCTATGACATAACTTGAGAGTTGACTTTTTGGTGGGTCCATGTTCCATTTTTTTTACGTGACCATGGAGTGATAATATTTTTGGAGCAGTACTTATGTGCAAGTGTGTATCGAGAATACCCCAGGGGTATAAGCAATGTCTGATAGGTCTCATAGCCTTGGTGTATTTTCTATTTGTATACTTTGAATTATTGTCCAAAAAACTATCTTATGTTGTTGGTATATATATGATGTAATTATTTAGGACTCTTTTCGTTTTATGTTACGACGTATGATTTTATTAAGTTGTTTAAAAAAAAATGCACTCGCGCTGTGAAAAATTGGGGTGTTACACTGAAGATCATGTGTAACATGTTGAAGAATGTTTATCAATCTAGAGACTGGTGTTACACTACTGGAAAATGATCATTTGTCACATGAGATTTGTATATTCCTAGTATATGAACGGGAAATCCATTCGCTATTTGCAAGAGTTTTCCTTGCATTGAAAATTGATTTGATCTTATTTGACAAAAACGTGGAGAACGTTATGGGTTTTCCAGATTATGTCAAGAACGTTCTTGGTTCAGTTTTGTTCATCTTGCTCTCTTTCTTTAAACTGATTTCTCGTACATTTGCTTTATACCTATATTGGATTATTACACTCAAAAGCAGTTGTTGAATTAACACATATCTTAGAATCATAATTAGAGTCTTTAATTAACCTTTATTTGTTTACATCAAAATATTAATTTAGCATTTTACCTCAATAAAATGTCCATGGTTGATAATAAATATAAATAATGTGCGTTTGTTGGTTATTGTGATGAAGTGTTTGATTATAGATTATCGGATTCAGTTCACAAGAAAATTACCAGTCGTGATGTGATATTTATTGAAAACCAACCTTTGAAGATTTTGATATAGCTAAAAAAATAAAAATCTAACGTTAGAAGTTACATTGGTGTTGTGCTTAAACCTCTTAATGGAACTTTTGTTGATGGATAGGTATATAGGTAGATGATGAAAATGCAACTGATGAGCATGACCCTCCACATGATTATGTGATGATCACTGAGGGTGGAGAGTTAGAGTATAACCAAAAGGTCATTGCAAATATATATATATATATATATATATATATATATATATATGGAAAAGTGGTTGAAAGCCATGCAAGAAGAAATGGATTCATTGTACGAGATTCACACATTTGAGTTGGTGAAATTTCCTAAGGGTAGAAAAACACTCAAGAACAAATGGATATAAAATATAACGGTATAAGATAATAAATGTCAACCAAAATGCAAAGAAAAATGGTTGTGAAATTATTTAATCAAATAAATGGTATTGAATTTGAAGAAATTTTCTCACTTTGAGGTATAAAGATATTCTCAGTCCAACTTATGGTTGCGTTAACAGATAGTTTGAACCTAGAAGTTGAACAACATGGTGTAATTATGATATTCCTTCATGGTGATTTGGAGTAAGAGATCTATATGGAGCAACCTGAGGGCTCAAATCGACACCAAGAAAATGGTACAAAAAAATTAATTCTTTCATGGAGAAACATAGGTACAATAAAACTACTTATGATCACTGTGTATTTGTCCAAAAATTCTCATATGGTGGTTTTATTATTCTCTTGTTATATGTGGATGACATCTTGATTATTGATTATGACACTATGAAGATTCAATCTCAAAATAAATATTTAAGCAAGTCCATTGCGATGAAGGACTTGGGTCTTGCGACGCAAATTTGGGCATTAGAGTCACTTGTGACAGAAAGAATGGTAAATTATGGTTGTTTCAACATAATTACATTGAGAAAGTGTTAGAGAGATTTAACATAAATAGTTGCAAACTTGCTACCACTCCACTTGCTAGTCATTTTAAATTGAGTTCTTAACAATGTCCTGCAACTGAAAAAGAAGATATGAAGAAGGTTCCTCATGTATTTGCAGGCGGTAGTTTTATGTATACTAATTTATGCACAATGCCGAATAATGCTCATGTTGTTGGAGTTGTTAGTCAGTTTCTGTCTAATCGTGTTAATGATCCTTGACAAGTAGTGAAATGGATTCTAAGATATCTCACATGCACTTGCAATGTAATACCTCAGTTTTTATAATAAATTATTTTATTAATATAATATGATTTTAAATAATTAATTTGGTGTTAAAATTATTTTATAATATATGTTGATTAATTTTATAATTAATTTTCTTTTTATGTATATTGTCTATCATGTGCTAATCTTTTACATATTTGACTAAATGAGTAATACAAATAAAAAATATTATATTTGATTATTTTATAAATATTTTCTAAAAATAATAATATTTTAGTATAATATTTTAAAGAATAAGATTTTAGGCGGTTTGACGTATATATGCGCGTAAATAGTTAATGTGATATTTTTCTGTGCGTTTGACTGATTTTAAGTAGTAGATAGTTGTATTTATATTATTTCTAACTATTTTATATTTCTGGTTATTTATTTTATAAATAAATATCTTGAGATATTAGTAGTATTGCGATGGATTTCCTTTATTTTTATATATTTCTTATGACATGATGATTTTATATTTATTTATTTTATTATTTTGACTATTCTATAAATATTGTAGTATTTTTGATATGATTATTTTGTAAAATATTATAGTAATAATAGTAGTTATTATTTTAAATACGAGTATTTTGGTTATTAGTGTATTTTAAAAATTAATTACTTTAATTACTTAATTTTATAAAATATTTGTTTTGAAATATTTATAATAGGTTAGTAATGAAGTTGTGTTAAAAAAATGGTATTAGTAATTGTTGGTTATATTTTTAAGAAGAAATAAAATAAAAAAGGAGTGAAATGTGTTTTATAGATTAGACTCATTTGTAAGAGTAAAATCTAATTAAATAATAAAAAAAAATAAATAAAAAATTGAGGAAGAGTAGGCAGCAGGATACAAGCTCACGGTGGTTGGTACCCTTAGAAAGAAAATTGTTACCAATCATCGATAATTGTTTCAGAAAATTTTCTATGTTTTTGTCCAAATTTCAGTACGTTACTCTATTTATTTATTTAGTCAATAAAACACACTTTCTTAGATTTTTAACTATTATAATTCTTTTTCTCTAAAATATCTGACTTCTCTGTTTATAAAATTTATTATTTTGCACAATTCTTCTTCACCGAAAGTCCGACTTGAGTGAAACCAACGCCAAAATGGATGTGTGAATAGTGGCTATATTATCCACTATTATTTTCCGATTTAGGGTAAGTTTACTTGACTCAATTTCGAAATTGATCCTTTTAGAGTATGTTCTCATAATTTATTTTTGACGTTTACCCATAAAATGTCTAGTTAGATGGATTGGAGGAAGAGCAGTCAAAGAACAAAAGTTGTTTGCTTGTAGACTCGTATTCGCGTGTGAAAACTTTGAAATAAGGTAAGGGTGAGAGATTGTTTGAACTCATGAGTATAATATACTATGAGATGAACGGAAAAACCGTATTTCCAATGATTCATTTGAGGCTTGCTACGTACACAATAGTCATTTGAGGGATAAATTAATTAATATGCAAATATGGAATAAGAATATTTATATTGTGTTGATTGATTTTAATTTCTTCGAATGTGTAAAATTTGATATTATTATGATATTGGTTGTCGAATTAATTTTGTGCATATGTTGGATTAGATGAGTTTATGTGATTTTATATATTTGTGATAAGTTTATGTGATGATGATGATATTTGATTGATGATAGTGATGTTATAAATTTGTGATGAATTTATATGATGATGATGATGATGTATGATTAATGATAATGATGTAATAAGTTTTTGATGAGAATATTGAAGTAATCATATTATTGATGAAATAGTGATGATGTTAACTTGTACTAAAGATGATACTCATAATAGAGCGGTCTAAGTTAACAAGGGGAGAAAATAGATGTTGAGAATATTTGAAGTTGGTGAGAATTTTTGAAGTGTAGATTATTCTACTATCATATAGGTAAGGCCTGACAAGCCTAGTGGTTTTAGGGAAATACAACTAAATAAGTCTAATCGTAGCGGTCTAATGTTGTTCATTAAGGAAATTTTGTTAGACCTTTGAGGTATTCGGGTGGGGAATTCCTAGGTGACTTGGAGGTAGCACTCCAAAAGTCAGGAATTCCTTCATTGTTGTGTTTGACTGACTTGATATTGTGTTTGTGAAATCACAATTATTATATGTTAATGAGTTTTCAAGTTCAAATTTGGGAGAAACATCGCTTTGATAAGTGATACCAGGAATACGAGTTTTAAATCGTATTTTACTTATTTAATTAGAAACAACTTTTTGTATGAAAACCTTATAAGTACTAGTACATTTTTGGAATTAAATTAAGAAATTATAGTTAAATCAAGTTCATTGAGATTGCACTGTTCTAATTGTTCCATGTGTACTTTGAGGAATGTGATATCCTAAATTAATTATAAAGTTTTTGTTTTCCTTGAAATTATTTTTATTCATCCGCTACAAATTTTTATAAAAATATGGTATAAATTATTATATATGTTATTTTGAGGTTTAGGGTGTCACATGCAAAGTATGTTTATGGTTTGGCAGTGGTCAACCTATGTTAGCTGGATACGCAAATGCGTGTATGACATGTGATCTTGAATCTAGAAAATCTACTTTTAGTTACATAATGACTTTTGTAGGGGTACAATGTATTGACAATCAAAATTACAAAAGAGTGTTGATTTATCCATTATTGAGGCTGAATAAATTTCAACAATTGAAGCTTCCAATGAATTTTTGTGTATGAAAAAATTCCTACAAGTGTTAGGCATAAAAAAATATAAATTTATGTTATTCTGCGACAACCCTAGATACGAGACGTGTTAGGAACAAGTTATTTTCAACTAAAAACATCCATACTGGTGAAAATGATTCAATATGACGATAAACATTACTTGTGACAAAGATAATATGCTACAAAAAGAAGGAAAACATAGTTAACCAATACATTATCACATGAGTTATAAGAGAGATATTTAATGGTTGGGCTCCCTCCTAAGAAGGTCATCTTATTACTATCATTATTATTAAAAGAAAAAAAGTCATTTAACTGGGATATGCCCTTGTGTGAAGTGAGAAAATGATTTATCTAAGTATAAAAGGCAACATGTACAACATTGTAGTTGTAACAAAAACAATATTCGTAAGTAAGAAAAGAAAAGACCTCACAAAGAAAACAGTAAGGTAGCATAACAATGCAACCATGAGAGAAAGATAAAAAGTTTGGGTACTAGTTCAACCAAAGATGGCTATGTCCAGTCCTCATACCCTTGTGAGATTTCACTAACGTTCAAACTGATCAACCTCACGCTGAGGATGATTACAAACTGTGTATTCTTTAGCTTCACCAAGCTTACAATCAATATTCAAATATTTCCAAGTGTAACTCACAAGGAAATTACAAAGTGGTATGAGAGTGATTGATACTTAATACTTTCTCAAAGGATTTACAAAGATATAATGTAGGATCAAAAAAAGTATGAAGTGAGAATGGGTATTGCTCTTGATAGCTTTAAGATGCTTGATCTTTTTGTGCAATTGTGTTGTGTATCTTATGATGGAGAGCTTGTTGCATTTTATAGGGGTCCAAGCTCTTTGATGACCGTTGGAACTCATTTCTAAAGATCCAAGGTTTTTCATCATAATTACAGAACTGCCATTCAACATTTCTAGCCCAGGCAACAGCCATCCTCGCACATGCACATCTTTTCTTGTAACTTGATCTTGACATGTCCTTGTCTATTCTCTTTTATCAGAAGTACAAAGTTGTTTCTTTGACCATGTGAGATGCAACATTTTCAAAAACTTTAAGGACTAGATTGTTTTCAACTTTTGAGGTGATGTTGACAAGAGAGAAAAACTACCTTGTTACATAGGACTGTCATACTCAGTCTGAGGATCAGATCTGACAGCAACATGTGATTGTCTATTTTTGGCTTGTTTCTTGTTGCCTTTCTTTAACTTGACTTCTTTATGTATTAAATCGAGAAAGCCCAATAAATGATCTGATTTTAGCCTTTGCATATGCTTGATGAGTTGCTTTCAACTTTGCTGGACCATCCTCAGTCTATTATGTCATCCTCTTAGACTTAGATCTAGCTATTCTTGTCCTTTTCCTTTTGGCCTTCTAACTTCTTTATTTCAAATACTTTTACTTATTCATTCTTTGACTTTGTTGTGCATTTCTTTAATGAATAAAAGCATTTGTTCTGGTGAGGGCACAAATTGTGCAGATCTGAAGATTTTTCAATTTCCAGGCCATCCTCACAGTTTTCATCTTCAGCAATTTCCATCCTAACGGTTTTCAATTGCAGCAATTTCCATCCTCAGATTTGAATCATATTTTCCTTCTTTTTGCCTTAATGATTAATAACCTATTTTCTTATATGAATACACTCAAGAACACATGTTAGTCATTAACCACAATCATAATCTCTTAAGTAATTTTGTTATCATTAAAATCATTTGAGAGATTTTGTCTCAACAATTTCCCCATTTTTGACGACGACAAAATTCATTAGATTATGATTTTAAAGATAAAATGTTTATACTCCCCCTCAATCATATGTGTAATAATTTTTAAAAATAAAAATCATTACTCCCCTTAATGTATGCCAAAGTGTTGAGATGACATGATTTTAACCATACATAAAACATCATGATAATAAGATAATAATTTAAAGATCTGTTCAACACAGCATAAACACGGGTTCATAGGCAACACAACAATTCAACTTAACAAGCATAAGCAGCACAATAATTCAAACAGTTTAACAACATTAACACAAAACAACTGGATAATCAAAAAGCATAATCATTCTCCCCCTGAATTTGGCAGCAGCAAAAAGAAATAACAACATATTTAGTCTGATGAGGATGAAGGAGATGGAACATCAGAGGATAGCTGGGCTGGTAGCTCAAGAGGATGATCTCCAGGAGCAATAGTAGGAACCAAGTGTTTGGTAACCCATTCAAGAATGAGACCAAATTGAACCAAAGAGTTCTGAAAGTGAGTGAAGCGATGAAGAACTTTCTTCGGGTCTTTCCTAATTAATTTGAGCAGTTTCATTTGCTTTTGTTCCTTGCTGTCCTCAGTCTTTGTGCTAGGAGCCGAGCCCTTAGGTTGATCATTTACACTGGAACTCTTATTCTAAGAGCTGTCAGCCTTGTCCTTTGAATGGTTATGAGTCGTGGCAGTAAAGAAAGAGTCAAGGAACTTAACACATCTGTGACCTCAGGGAGAGGTTGGGAAGGTTTTTCAATGTTTGCAGCAGGAGGAATTTGTTGCGAAAAATCTGGTGGTGGGAGTGCATCTTCATCCACTGGAACAGTTGGAGGAGAAGCCATGGGCACATCCATAGGAGAGGGAGGATAAGATAAATTGAGATCAAAGTATAACTCCTCACATCTTCCATATTTTGAAGAGGAGTTGATGTGAAGGTATCCTCAAGGATAGGATCGGCTTCATGAAGGGGAGTCAGTTTGTGGATAGGTGAAGACTGAGTTGTTGGTGAGTCAGGAGAAGGAGTAGTATCAGGAGAGTTACGCAGTGGAGAGGTGGGTTCTGGAATAAGTGGTGATGGTGTATCCTCAGGTGGAGGTTGAGTGGTTTCAGCTTCAGATTTTTGAGAAAGAGAGGAGGAAGGACGAGCTTTCCGTTTCTTGGAGGCAGGGCAGTCATCATTTTGAATCTTCATCTGTTTAATATTCTTCATAGAAAAGGTGTTGTTGAAGTGGATGGAGTGTTCATCCTCAAGTGGGATTTTGAAAAATTTAAAGATTTTTGTCAAAATCATCCCATAGGGAGCAGATCGTCCCATCACAACAACATTCAACATGAAGGTAAAAATAACATGACCCAAATGAAGAGGAGTACCAGTTATCAAGTGATGAATAATCATGAGGTCAAGCTCCGTGACCTTCTCAAAACTGTCGGCCCAGGGCGTGATAGAGTGAACACCTATATTGTGAAGGATACGACACAAGGGGACGAGTTTGGAGGCTACCAACGGTTTTGGAGGTTTGATGAGCGTGCTTTGGAGCACAGAGGTCCTAGTGATAACACATTGTGAGTACCATGTCTCAGATAAGCAGTGAGCTCCTTCATCATGTATATCAAGAATTTGACATAGTGTGGTGGAATTAATTTCCATATGAACCCCTTTTAGCACTATACTTAAATTAGTCGTGCCTTTTGATCCTTTTGAAGCAGAGTAGAAAGCCCTTACTAGGCGAGGGTAATGTGGTTCATTGATTTTGAAAAAAGAGGTCCATGATTTTACCATTGACCACATACTTGTTTTGCCATTTTGAGATATAGAGAGTGTCTAATTCGGCCGAATCAAACATTGAAGTGATTTCAGAATTTTTTGTGGATGATGATGTGGGTTTTGGTGAAGAAGGTTTGGCCTTTTTAGGAGTTGGAATGTTGGAGGTTGATTTCGCATGAGGAGATTGTTGTGCAGGAGTAGGGAGAGTGGTCTCTGAATCATCAGAATTGATGACATAGATCGTATTGTCTTGAGGAGGTGCCTTGTTGGATGAGACGACTCCAGACATGATTCTGGAAGAACGCCTGGAGGGAGCTGAGGAGGATGAGTTTTTGGAGATTTTTGGAGTGATAGAAGGAGAAGAACTTTTGGATGGATGAGATGATGAAATGGTATTCATGGAATTTGCTTCATTTTGGGTTTCCTCATGATAATCTGACTCAGTGCTTGAGTGAACATCTTGGTTCTCTTCTGGTTCTTGATATGAGATTTTACGTTTTGCAGTAACTTTGCTTCGAGCCATTGAAAAGAAATGGTGTGGGAAGCAACTGCTTGGTAAAGAGAGGTTTTTTGAACAGATGGTTGATGAGTGAGAACGATAGAGGACGGGGGAGAAAAATTAAAAGAGGATGGAAGATGTACAGGATGAGCGTGGGAGGAAACGTGTGAGAGAAAGGAAGAATTAATTGCGTCGTAGCCTAGGAACCTAGCGTGATGATGACTAAGACATCTGTGGACACGTAGCCGTTGATGTAGCTAAATATCACTAGAAGGGGGGGGGGGGTTGAACAGGGATTTTGTTGTTTAAAAGTAATTTTCAAGAGATTGTAAAACTGTCCTCTCACTGAGGATGGATTTTTTCAACCCTTTAGTTTTAACTTAAGCAATAGAGTAAAAGAAGAATATGCGAGAGACACACACAATTTTATACTAGTTCACCCAAAGATGGCTACGTCTAGTCCTCACACCCTTGTGAGATTTCACTAACTTTCAAACAGATCAACCTCATTCTGAGGATGATTATAAACTGTGTATTCTTTAGCTTCACCAAGCTTACAATCAATTTTCAAATATTTCCAAACTTCACTCACAAGGAAATTACAAAGTAGTATGAGAGTGATTGATACTTAATACTTTCTCAAAGGATATACAAAGATATAGTGTAGGATCAAAGAAAGTATGAAGTGAGGATGTGATTTGCTCTTGATAGCTTTAAGATGCTTGATCTTTTTATGCAATTGTGTTGTGTGTTTTATGATGAAGAGCTTGCTGCATTTTATAGAGGTTCAAGCTCTTTGATGACCGTTGGAACTCATTTTCAAAGGATCCAAGGCTTTTCATCATAATTACAGAACTGCCATCCAGCTTGTTAGGCCAGGCAGAACCCATCCTCACGCATGCAGGCCAACTTCCTTGAAACTTGATCTTGATCTTGAGATGTCTTTGTCTATTCTCTTTTATCAAGAGTGCAAAGCTGTTTCTTTGACCATGTGAGCTGCAACCTTTTCAAAAAGCTTTAAGGACTAGGTTGATTTCAACTTTTGAGGTGATGTTGACAAGAGAGAAAAAAGCCACCCTATTACATAGGACTGTCATGCTCAGTCCGAGGATCAGATCTGCTTTCACATGTGATCTTTCATTTTTGGCTTGTTTGAAGTTGCCTTTTGTTAACTTGACTTCTTCATGTATTAAAACGTGCAAGCCCAATAAATGATCTGATTTTAGTCTTTGCAAATGCTTGATGGGTTGCTTTCAACTTTTTTGGTTCATCCTCAGGCTATTCTATCATCCTCTTAGAGTTAGATCTAGTTGTTCTTGTCCTTTTCCTTTTGTCCTTCTAACTTCTTTATTTCAAATACTTTTACTTATTCATTCTTTGACTTTGTTGTACATTTTTTTAATGAATAAAAGCATTTGTACTGGTGAGGTCACAACTTGGGCAGATCTGGAGATTTTCCACTTTGCAGCCCATCCTCACGTGGTTCATCTTGATCATATGCCATCCTCACGTGGTTTTCCATCCTCAGGCCAAAATTATATTTTCCTTCTTTTTGCCTTAATGATTAATAACCTATTATCTTATATGAATACACTCAAGAGCACATGTTAGTCAATAACCACAATCATAATCTCTTAAGTAATTTTGTTATCATTAAAATCATTTGAGAGATTTTGTCTCAACAATCTCTCCCTTTTTTATGATGACAAAATTCTTTAGATTATGATTTTAAATAAGACAAAGATAAAATGTTTATGTTCCCCCTCAATCATATGTGTAATAATTTTTAAAACAAAAAATCATTACTCCCCCTAAATGTATGCCAAAGTGTTAAAATAACATGATTTGAACCATACATAAAACATCATGATAATTAGATAATAATTTAAAGATTTGTTCAACACAGCATAAACATGGGTTCATAAGCAACACAACAATTCAACTTAACAAGCATAAGCAACACAATAATTCAAACAGTTTTAACAGCATGAACCCAAAACAACTGGATAATTAAAAAAAACATAATCAACTGGATTAACAAAAAGCATAATCATTCTCCCCCTGTATTTGGCAGCAACAAAAAGAAACATCAACTGAATTAGTCCGATGAGGATGGTTCATCTGATGAGGATGAAGGAGATGGAACATCAGATGAAGGTGAGTGAACCAAGGAGTTCTGAAAGTGAGTGAAGCGTTGAAGGATTTTCTTCTGGTCTTTCCTAATTAATTTAAGAAGTTTCATGTGCTTCTTATTCTTGCTTTCCCCAATCCTTGTGCTAGGAACCGAACCCTTAGGCTGATCATTTACACTGGAACTCTTATTTTGAGAGCTCCCAGCCTTGTCCTTTGAATGGTTATGAGTCGTGGCAGTAAAGAGAGAGTCAAGGGAACTGAACGCACCTGTGACCTCAGGGAGTGGTTGGGCAAGTTTTTCAAAGTTTGCAGTAGGAGGAATTTGTTGCGAAAAATCTGGTGATGGGAGCACATCTTCATCCACTAGAGCAGTTGGAGGAGAAGCCATAGGCACATCCGTAGGAGAGGGAGGATAAGATAAATTGAGATCAAACTATAACTCCTCACCGTCTTCCATATTTTGAAGAGTAGTTGATTTTAAGGTATCCTCAGGGATAGGATCGGCTTCGTGAAGGGGACTCAGTTTGTGGATTGGTGAAGACTGAGTTATTGTGGGGACAAGTGAGTTAGGAGAATGAGTAGTATCAGGAGAGTTACGCAGCGGAGAGGTTGGTTCTAGAATTAGTGGTGATGGTGTATCCTCATGTGGAGGTTGAGTGGTTTCAGCTTCAGATTTTTGAGAAACAGAGGAGGAAGGACGAGTTTTCCTTTTCTTGGAGGCAGGACGGTCATCATTTTGAATCTTCATCTGTTTGATGTTCTTCATAGAAAAAGTGTTGTTGAAGTGGATGGAATGTTCATCCTCAAGTGGGATTTTGAAAAATTTGAAGATTTTTGTCAAAATCATCCCATAGGGAGCAGATCGTCCCATTACAACAGCATTCCGCATGAAGGTGAAAATAACATGACCCAAATGAAGAGGAGTACCAGTAATCAAGTGATGAATAATCATGAGGTCAAGGTCCGTGACTTTCTCAAAACTGCCAGCCCGGGGAGTGATGGAGTGAACACAGATATTGTGAAGGATACGACACAAGGGGACGAGGTTGGAGGCTACCAAATTAATCAGTATCAAGCGCACAGCGGAAATTAAATTTTGAGGCATGCAAAGTTAGCAATATAGAAAATTAAAGAGAGAGAGTTAGAGAAGAAGACACAGAGATTTATCCTGGTTCGGTTGTTCCACAACAACCTACGTCCAGTCCTGAAAATCCAATCGGATTTCAGATTTTCTTCTCCTTCAATAGAAAGAATCAATTACAAAGATTTTCCAGTTTCCTCCCTGAAACCTATCAATCTCTAATTATATCTTTCCTATTGAATACCCTCTGATCCTTGAAGACACTCAGCAGCCTATCACAGAATCAAAGTGCGACTCTTTCTTGTTGAGTCCTCTCAACCAAGAAAGTAGCCACCAGTTTCGAGCTGGCTTTTCTTGCGTTCTATTTCGTTCAAAGTTTTATTACAGAAAGAATAAAGATTGTAAAACAAAAGGGTCTTCAATCTTTATGAATGTTGCTCTTCACAAATCTGGATATTCATGGATTGTTCTTGAGCACATTATCATTTCTCTTAGATTGTCAACAAACTGTATTGAGATCTGTAATCACAATTATGAAGTTGTTAGTTTGTTGCCATGAACCGTTTTTGAGAGCATAAGAGAAATTATGAAAGTTATGAAAAAGTTATGTAAAAGTTCTTAGAAGTTATGAGAATAAAGATTGAAAGACATCTTATATAGTTTCTGAAAAACCAACTACGAAATCGATTTCCCAATCGATTTTGTAAAGTTATAAAATGAGCTAAATCGATTTGCCAATCGATTATCGCGATCTTGGTTTTCTTTAATCTTGAAACTATACAAGCTAATCGATTTACCAATCGATTCTTTAAAACAACACTTTTCAGTAGAACATGTCCAGACCTGTATAAATCGATTGCCTAATCGATTTCTGGGAAACTGTTTTAATAAAACTATTTTCAATCGATTACTCAATCGATTTGCCAAACTTTAGAGTTCACTGTGTTTTCAACAAGTTTATTTCAATCGATTTGCCAATCGATTGTGTTCAAAACAGTGGCTCAGTTTTTTAATGTCAATCGATATGGCAATCGATTTAATTGAAAACAGTGACTCAGTTATTTGATGTCAATCGACTTGTCAATCGCTTTGGTGTCATGTTCCTGAAAAGTTTTTACCTGGTGTTTAGTTCAATCGATTTCCCAATCGATTGCAACCAAACTTTATCAAAATTAAAGTGTTAACAATAGATTGTCCAATCGATTGTATTTGTCACAGGTGAGGTCATTTTTCAAATGATACTTTGTCAATCGATTTGCCAATCGATTTCCTCAGCACTGGAGTGCCACTGTGATTCATTCAATCGATTTACCAATCGATGTGTTACCATCAGGTTTGATTTGTGAAATGTTCAATCGATTTACCAATCGATTTTCTCCAAATCAGAGGCTACTGACTTGTGCATTTTTCATTTTTAATTGATCTAATCGATTGCCTAATCGATTGCACATTCACAAACACTTAAGATTTCCTTACACCCTTGTTATGAAATCGATTTCCCAATCGATTTACATAGTCTGAATTCAACTTTTGTTGATTTCTTGTGTTCCAAGCAATTTGATCCAAGTGTGTAGGATTTGATTATGGTTCCTGAAATCTTGCTCAATTCAAATATTAGATTTATCATGTATTGTATGAACATTTTTGAATTATTAATTATGTCAAAATTAGGAATCAAAGGATCAAAATCCAACACTACCAACGGTTTTGGAGGTTTGATGAGTGTGTTTTGAAGCACTGAGGTTCTAGTGATGACACATTGTGAGTACCATGTCTCAGAAAAGCAGTGAGCTCCTTCATCACGTATATCAAGTATTTGACATAGTGTGGTGGGATTAATTTCCATATGAACCCCTTCTAGCACCATACTGAAATTGGTCATTCCTTTTGATCCTTTTGAAGCAGCGTAAAAAGCCCTTACTAGACGAGGGTACTGTGGTTCATTGATTTTGAAAAAAGAGGTCCAAACGAGCTGTTCAAACATTTCTTCCACATTGAACCTTCCTTGTTTGATATCAACAAGGTCAATGATTTTACCATTGACCACTGACTTGCTTTGCCATTTTGAGGTATAGACAGTCTCTAATTCGGCCGAATTAAACAGTGAAGTGATTTCAGAATTTTTTGTGGATGATGAAAGGGGTTTTGGTGAAGAAGGTTTGCCCTTTTTAGGAGTTGGAGTTTTGGAGTTTGATTTTGCAGGAGAAGGTTGTTGTGCTGGTTCAACAGGGAGAGTGGTCTCTGAATCATCAGAATTGATGACATGGATAGTATTGTCCTGAGGAGGTTCCTTGTTGGATGAAACGACTCCAGACATGATTCTGGAGGAGTGCCTGGAGGGAGCTGAGGAGGATGAGTTTTTGGAGATTTTTGGAGTAATAGAAGGAGAAGAGTTTTTGGATGGTTGGGATGAAGAGATGATGTTCATGGAAGTTGCTTCAGATTGGGTTTCCTCATGATAATCCGACTCAATGCTTGAGTAGACATCTTGGTTCTCTTCTAGTTCTTGGTATGATTTTTTGAGTTTTGCAGTAACTTTGGTTCGAGCCATTGATAGGAAATGGTGTGGGAAGTAACTGCTGGGTGAGGAAAGATTTTCTGAACAGATGGTTGATGAGTGAGAACGATGGAGGATGGGAAACATATAGATGAGGATGTGAGATGAACAGGGAGAGCATGTGAGGAATCGTGAGGAGACAGAAAAATTTAATGTGCCGTTTGCCTAGGAAGCTAGTGAGATTATGGATTGGATAGGCTGAGTCACGTGGCCATAAATGCATTCAATGCACGACGTGAAACACGGAGGAATACACCACGCGTGCTGCCCAATGAGAGAGAAAGCGTGCTACATTTCACTAGGCTGCCAAGTCAGGGGACATTTCACTAAACAGGACATTCCGTCCTCTGGTGGTTTTGCTATCCTCACATGCTTAACTAAAATTGTAAATACTTATTTAAAAGAGCAACAGATATAAAAATTATAATAATATAATAGAGGGATATAACCAAGATAAATCAATTAATTTTAGACAAATTAAGAATTGAAAGTTCATCCAAGATCTTTTTGAACTTATCTTCTTGGAGAGGTTTGGTAAAAATATCTGCTAATTGATTTTCAGTGTCAATAAAAATCAGTTCTAAATCTCCTTTTTGCACATGATCTCTTATAAAATGATGTTTAATTTCAATGTGCTTAGATCTAGAATGTTGAATGGGATTTTTAGAAAGATTTATTGCACTTGTATTATCACAAAGGATGGGAATTTTTGCGTACCTTAGCGAGTAATCCTCAAGCTGATTTTTTATCCAAAGTAGTTATGAGCAACATTGAGCGGCTGATACATACTCTGCTTCAGTAGTTGAAAGAGCAATGGTACTTTGTTTTTTGGATGACCAACTTATTAGGGATTTACTCAGAAATTGGCAAGCACTACTTGTGCTTTTTCTTTCAACTTTGTCTTCCGGGTAGTCGGCATCACAATAAGCTATGAGGTCAATATTGGAACATTTCTTGTACCAGATTCCCAGATTTATAGTGCCAACAAGGTATCTAAAAATCCTTTTTACTGCAGTGAGATGGGATTCTTTATGAGAGGATTGAAATCTTGCACAAAGACCGACTGCAAAGACTATGTTCGGTCTGCTAGCTGTTAGATACAACAATGATCCTATCATTCCTCTGTACTCCTTTTCAGATATTGGAATTCCTTCATCATCTTTGTGGAGTATGGAGGATGGGTGCATAGGAGTTCCCATACTCTTGGCTGAACTCATTTTATATTTTTTGAGCAAATCCTTGGTGCATTTTTCTTGTGATATAAAAATATCATCCTCTCGTTGTTTGATTTGTAAACCAATGGAGAATTTTAATTCCCCCATCATACTCATCTCAAACTCACTTTGCATGAGATTTGAGAAATCTTTACACATCTTTTCATTTGTAGATCCAAAGATTATGTCATCGACATAAATTTGAACAATTAATAAATCCTTCTCAAGTGTCTTCTTGAAAAGAGTAGTATCAATATGTCCTCTAATGAATCCATTTTCTTTTAGAAAAGAGCATAACCTCTCATACCAAGCTCTAGGAGCTTGCTTTAAACCATAAAGAGCTTTTGAGAGTTTGAACACATGGTTCGGCCACTTCTCATCCTCAAACCCAGGAGGTTGACGAACATACACTTCTTCATTTAAGAACCCATTCAAAAAGGCACTTTTCACATCCATTTGAAATAGTTTTATACCTTTATGAGTAGCATAAGCTAAGAGGATTCTTATTGCTTCAAGTCTTGCTTCGGGTGCAAACGTGTCATCATAATCTATTCCTTCTTGTTGATTGTACCCTTGTGCCACTAGTCTTGCTTTATTTCTAATGACTTCTCCATCCTCATTTAGTTTGTTTCTAAATATCCATTTAGTTCCAATAATAGATTTGTCCAGAGGATGGGGTACAATATTCCATACCTTGTTTCTTTCAAATTGTGAAAGCTCTTCCATCATAGCTTCAACACACGATTTGTCACCAATAGCTTGATCAATCGTTTCGGGTTCAACTTGTGATATCATGGCCATGTTGGTAGTGCTTTCCCTTAGAGAATTTATGGTTCTAACGCCATCTTCAGTATTCCCAATGAATAGATCTGGATGATGATGAGTGAGTGTTTTCCATCCTCTTGGAAGCTGCTGAGAGGTTGGGTCAGACTCATCCTCTGCGTAAGGACCGGGTACTTGAGAGGATGATTGTTCATCTTCTTCATGTTTATCCATTTTTTCTAAACACAATTCATCAAACTCATCAAAAATAACATGCATGGATTCCTCCACAGTTTGAGTCCTAAGATTATATATTCTATAACCTTTTGACGTTGTGGAGTATCCTATAAAAATTCCTTTATCAGATTTTGGATCAAACTTTTCCAAATTTTCTTTATTATTTAGAATGTAGCAATAACACCCATATATATGAAAATAGGAAATATTTGGTTTTCTACCTTTTCCATAGTTCGTATGGAGTTTTGTTTAAAATTTTTCTAATGGATGCACGATTTGAAACATAACAAGCAGTGTTGATGGCTTCGGCCCAAAAGTATTTTTCAATGTTGGCTTCATTTAAAATAGTTCTAGCCATTTCTTGTAAAGTTCTATTTTTCCTTTCAACAACCCCATTTTGTTGGGGAGTTCTTGGACAAGAAAAATTGTGAGAAATACCATTTTCTTCACAAAGATTTTTAAAATATTCATTTTCAAATTCACCTCCATGGTCACTTCTCACCGAGACAATTTTTGATCCTTTTTCATTTTGAATCTTTTTGCAAAAATGGTGGAATACCTCAAAGGCTTCATCTTTGTGTTTTAAAAATAAAACCCAAGTAAAACGAGAAAAATCATCAACAATTACAAAACCATATCTTTTTCCACTAAGACTTGGAGTTTTGATAGGACCAAAAAGATCAATGTGAATGAGTTCAAGAGGATGATTTGTTGAAACAAAGTTTTTAGAGTGAAAACTACTTTTAACTTGTTTTCCTTTCACACAAGCTTCACAAACTTTGTCTTTTTCAAAATTAATTTTTGGAAGTCCTTTTACTAATTCTAAATTTGCTAATTTAGAAATAGTGTTTAAGCTTGTGTGACCAGCTCGTTTGTGCCAAATCCATTTATCTTTTTCAATGGAAACAAAATAAAATTCAGTAGGTAAATCATCAAGATAAAGTTCATATAAATTCTTTTTTCTAAACTCGGAAAAGAAAACTCTACCCGAGCATGAGTGCTTAACCTCACATAGAGTACGCTTGAAAATAACTTCAAAACCACTATCACATAATTGACTAATGCTTAGCAAGTTATGTTTTAAGCCATCCACATACTGAACATTTTCAATTTTTGCAGAATTATTCTTACCAATAATACATGTTCCTTTTATTTGAGTTTTATCGTTATTACCAAATGTGACTGATACTCCATCCTTTATCTCTAATGACATGAAGCATTGCTTATCCCCTGTCATATGCCTTGAGCAACCACTGTCCAAGTACCAAGGCTTTCTTTTGTTGATTAGAGGATGAACCTGTATTAGAGTTTAAAAGGGACTTAGGTACCCATATAGCATTGGGTCCTTGTTGGTTAGTTTTTCCTCTTGTGAGGACTTTCCTTTTGTGATAACAAATAGAATCGTGGTGCCCATGTTTACCACAGAACGAGCATTCTGACTTTACATTGTTAGCTTTCTTCTTAACATGACAAATTTTGGAAGTATGCCCAAGTTTTTTGCAAAAGGTGCATTTAGACCTATCCTCTCATTTTTTAGGCAAGAAAAAAATTTCATACAATTTTTGCTTTTGAGAACTTTTAAAACCAATACCAACCTTGTCAAATATTCCAGATTGAGACCCCATTATCTTTTGAAATGTTTATGTAGATTTGAAAAAGTTGGAAATATCAATTTTTAGTTCCCTAACCTCAGTTTTCAAAATTTCCTTTTATGTATCCTCGTCAGGAGGTTGAGGATGAGTTTCGACTATCCTTTCGTTAAGAATTTTTAGTTTCTCAGAATTTTGAAAGTGAGATTGCTGCAAATCGTGAATGATTTTAACATATTCATCATTCTTTTTCCGGAGCTCTTCATTTTGTTTCTTTATCTCAACAAGTTGGTTTTTTTGAAATATACATGTTTGAGATAAAGTGTTTGAATCATTTAAGAGGCTATCAAATTCAATTTCTAATTTTTCACAATTAGGACATAGATAAAAAATACTTATATTTTCAGTTTCTGATTTTGCCATGAAACAAAGGTTGGCATCTTCTTCCTTTTCTTGCTCCGAGGATGACTCGTCACTATCATCCCAAGTAATCATCATGGATTTGTTTTTGTATGGAAATTTTCTAGAGTTCCTTTTGTTGAGAGGACACTCAGTTTTGTAGTGTCCCATCTTGTTGCATCCATAACAAGTTATTTGACTTTTGTCAATATTTTCTTTTTGAGGAGGTCCTCTATTATGTCCTCTTCTGTTTATCATCCTCTGAATTTTTCTGGAAATCAGAGTGAGTTCATTCTCATCCTTAGACAGAGGATACTCTGTGTTTTCCTTTGTTATGGCATCTTCATTCTTCTTAGAGGATGAGCTTTCTGTTTGGCTGGTTTTTAGAGCAATCATTCTTCCCTTTTTGTTTGGTTTGTGAGCCAACAACAATGGTTCATGAGTTCTTAGAGTTCCAACCAAATCTTCTAATTTCATGTTGGTCAAATCTCTTGCTTCTGTAATGGCAGTTACCATTGGCCTCCATTTTTTGGTAAACTTCTTAGGATTTTTCTTATCCTTTATTGAACGGAGTATACCTTTCCAAGAGATCTCAAGTTATTTAATATGATTGTCAACCTTGAGAACATTTCATCAATAGTTTCCTCCTCCTTCATTTCGAATAGTTCGAAATCTCTTACTCCCATGTCTATCCTTGCTTCTTTTACATGGCTTGATCCTTCATGATGGATCCTTAGAGTATCCTAGAGCTCCTTAGCGTTTTTGCACTCTTCAACTCTATCATATTCTTCCCTGCTCAAAGCACACGTTAGAAATAAATGAGCTTTAGAGTTTAGGAGTACCTTTGAATTTTCATTCGTCGTCCATTGTGCTTGAGGTTTTTCGTCGGAGGTTGCATCTGTGTTGTTGGTTCTGATGACGTGATCTCTATTTTCCACCACAGACCACATGTTGTTGTCTTGTGATATGAGAAATAGCCTTATCTTACCTTTCTAGTGGTAGTAATCTGTACCATCAAAGTAGGAAGGTCGGCTGGATGATCCTCCTTCGGGAATATACTTAGCTTTTGACATTTTTCTTTTTGAATCTTTTTCTCTTACACTGTTAGGTGTATTTTTTAGAGAACCTTGCTCTGATACCAATTGATGTAGCTAAATATCACTAGAAGGGGGGTTGAATAGGGATTTTGCTGTTTAAAAATAATTTTCAAGAGATTTTAAAACTATCCTCTTTCTCAAAGGATTTACAAAGATATAGTGTAGGATGAAGAAAGTATGAAGTGAGGATGTGTATTGCTCTTGATAGCTTTTAGATGCTTGATCTTTTTGTGCAATTGTGTTGTGTATCTTATGATGGAGTGATTGTTGCATTTTATAGGGGTCCAAGCTCTTTGATGACCGTTGGAACTCATTTCTAAAGATCCAAGGTTTTTCATCATAATTACAAAACTGCCATTCAGCTTTTCTAGTCCAAGCAGCATCCATCCTCGCGCATGCACAAATTTTCTAACTTGATCTTGATATGTCCTTGTCTATTCTCTTTTATCAGAAGTGCAAAGTTGTTTCTTTGACCATGTGAGCTGCAACCTTTTCAAAAACTTTAAGGACTAGGTTGATTTCAACTTTTGAGGTGATGTTGACAAGAGAGAAAAGCTACCTTCTTACATAGGACTGTCATACTCAGTCCGAGGATCAGATCTGATAGCAACATGTGATTGTCTATTTTTGGCTTGTTTCTTGTTGCCTTTCTTTAACTTGACTTCTTTATGTATTACATCGTGCAAGCCCAATAAATGATCTGATTTTAGCCTTTGCACATGCTTGATGAGTTGCTTTCGACTTTGATGGATCATCCCCAGCCTATTATGTCATCCTCTTAGACTTAGATCTAGCTATTCTTGTCCTTTTCCTTTTGGCCTTCTAACTTCTTTATTTCAAATACTTTTACTTATTCATTCTTTGACTTTGTTGTGCATTTCTTTAATGAATAAAAGCATTTGTTCTGGTGAGGGCACAAATTGTGCAGATCTGAAGATTTTTCAATTTTCAGGCCATCCTCACAGTTTTCATCTTCAGCAATTTCCTTCCTCACGGTTTTCAATTGCAGCAATTTCCATCCTCAGATTTGAATCACATTTTCCTTCTTTTTGCTTTAATGATTAATAACCTATTTTCTTATATGAATACACTCAAGAGCACATGTTAGTCATTAACCACAATCATAATCTCTTAAGTAATTTTGTTATCATTAAAATCATTTGAGAGAATTTGTCTCAACAAAAAGTTCCTTATGCATCTGCAGTTGGTAGTTCGATGTATCCTATGGTATGCACAATGTCAGATATTGTTCATGCAGTTGGAGTTGTCAGTCGGTTTCTCTCTAATCCTGATAAAGATCTTTGGCCAGCAGTGAAGTGGATTCTCAGATACCTCAAAGACATTTCCAAAGTGTCTTTATGCTATGTCAGTGGTGAAACTGTGTTGGATGGCTACACATATGCATATATAGCAGGTGATCTCGATTCTATAAAATCTACTTCTTGTTATATGATGGCATTTGCAGGGGGAGTTGTGTCTTGGCAATCAAGATTACAAAAGTGTGTTGTTTATCCACTACTAAAGCTTCCAATGAACTCTTGTGGATAGAAATTCCTATATGAGTTAGGCCTCAAGCAAGACAAATTTGTGTTATTCTACGACAGTTAGAGTATGATCCATCTCAACAAGAATATGACTTTTCATGCAAAGTCGAAACATATTGATGTGCGGTATCATTAGGTACGAGATGCATTGGAAATGAAGTATTTCTCAATTGAAAAGATTCGTACCATGAGAATGCTCAAGTATGATGGTGAAAGTCTTGCCACTGTTGAAAACGATATGTTGTAGAAAGAAGGCTGACATGGTTAAGAAGTGTCTTTTCACTTGAGTTGTTGTTGTTGTTGTTGTTAAAGAAAGAAATAAAAAAAAGTAACAAAGTGATTTATTGGGCTTAGCCCATGAGAAGAAAAAACAAAGGATTTTGAAATCCCTGATAAAACAAAAAGGAATAATGTTGTGCCTAGGAGAAGAAAGAAGGAAGAAAAGTGAAGACCGCAGAGTACCAAGAAAGAGGAAGAAATCCCTAATACAGTCTTAGTAGTTTTACCTTCTCTGATAATTACTTTCAAATACCTACTTTAGTGGAATGTTGTTTGTTATATTTGTTTGGTTTCCACCCTTTGGTGATTGTTGTTGTTGTTTGATGTTCCCTAGTGTTACTAGGAATACTTTGTGTATTCATTAATTATTATAATGAAAGTTTTTACTCAACTATTATGTAGTTTTTATTGTCTCAATTTGATGGAAGTTTTCCACGTTAAAAATTTGTGTTTGTCTCATATTTAATTTTCTGACAATTATTGTTGCTATGTGCAATTATATTTTTTGTTTGGCTATTTATTTACATAAGTGGAAGAAACATATTCCATATTATTGAGATAGTTATCTCTGATTTTTTCCATGATGAACCATCCTCTAGTCATCTAAAGAATGGTGAGTACCATCTGATTAAATGAATTAAGTTCTATCAAGAAGTCAACACATAATATCATGTGAAGATTTTATTTGTATCAAAGAACCATCATATACTTGTATAATTGATACATCCTCTACTCAATTAACAATGCTCCATTTGCTTGAAGCAAAAATATATCATCTAGTCCTAAAGAAATGTTTAGAAGATACCTACACTTTATTTACATCGGTAAGAGGAAACAACTTGGATAATAGAAAAATGGATACAAAACTTCATCGTCTAATTACTCAAAAAGAGTGAGTTTTTTAAATCCCAGAAAAGGTAATGTAAGACATCCTACAATTGGTGTTATTGTTCCTTGATAAATATTGAATCCTAAAAATCTAATATTATCTTGAAATAATTTCATTTTCTTGGCCGACACCACTAATCCATTTTCTTTAATAATATTAAAGAATTTTTCTAGATGTTCAAAATGTTGATTAATACCTTTTGAAAATACTAATACGTCATCTAAGTATACAATAGTAAAATGTTGGTAATTATTAAAAATGTCATTCATAATATTTTGGAATTCACTAGGTGCATTCTTTAATCCGAATGGCATAACATTTCATTCGTAATGTCCAAAGGGTACTACAAAGACTGTTTTATATTTATCTTCTTCTTTTATTTGTATTTGGTAATATCATGATTTCATATCAAATTTAGAGAATACCGATGAACTATGTAATCTACTTACTAAATCTTTTTTATTGGGTATTGGATATTTAATCCATTGTAATACTTTATTTAATGGTTTATAATTTATAACTAATCTGGGTGCTCCTCTTTCTAATTCTGCTGAGTTCATTACATAGAACCCTGCACAACTCCAGGGAGACTTACTGGGTCTTATTAATCCTTTATCTAAGTATTCTTGTATTTCCTTTTTACAATATTCTAGGTATTGTTGATTCATTTGTATTGGTCTTGCCTTAGTGGGAATGTTTCTTTCATTAAAACTGGGTTCATACGGAACTGAGACCACGTGCTTCTTTCTAGTCTAGAAAGCATTGGGATGATCTGCACAAATTTCTTTTTCAAATTTATCTTGTAATTCTTTTATTTTATTTTGTATAATTTTATTTTGTAATTGTTCTTCTATTCTTTTATAATGAATCTCTTTGCTTATCATTCCTATTTGTTTCTTCTTTTGAGAGATTAAATTAAGGCTTGATGTTGATGCTTCTTGTAACATATTTAATTCTTTAATTTTGGGTTTTTGAACAAATTCAAATTTTATTGTCTTTCCTAATGCTTTTGTAGTAAGACCTTCATGTGATACTGTGAAGGGTATATTAATGCTAAAAAAGGGTTTCCTATAATTACACTTTCTCTAATATCTTTTACTAATAAAAATGATAGCAAATTCCGTTTTTACATACCTTTGCATCAGGTAATTTATAAGTAACACCTAATCTAGAACCATTGGATCCACTTAATCTTTCTAGGGTTTTTTTCCCGAATCAAATAATGTAATAAACTCAAATTTTTTATTTTTAATAATTATAGTTATTAGGCAGTACCATTTGTGTACAATTTGTAAACTACATGTTTTTGATGACGACAAGACCACCAACTATGGACAATGCAGCAAGATCAAAAAGAAGATCAAACCATCTTGAATAAGCTTCAAAAGCCAAATAATAAATGATTAAATGTAAAGGTATATGATACAAATCAATAGTTCAAATACATGAGAACAATTCATATTTACATATGCATTTAACATGTTTTCGAAAATCAAAAACAACATTAACAAATCATTTAAAATCATATTTTTGACAATTTGCATAAGTGTATTCGAATACACCATGTTGTATTCGAATACAACTTAAGTTAGAGACAAAACTTTAAATGGTGTATTCGACTACACCCATCTGTAGTCAAATACAAGCCAAGTTAGTGGCCAAGTGTATTCGACTACACCCATATGTAGTCGAATACAAGTTAAGTCAGAGGCTAAAATACATTAATCTGTATTCGACTACACTGATGTGTATTCGAATACAAGATGTAAAATTTGAATTTTTTGAACGTTACAAAGACGTGTATTCGAATACACATATACTGTATTCGAATACACCTGGAAACATTACAATTTTTCAGATCTGGAATGCCTCTAGAACATTGTAATTTTTCATCAAACCTATTGGATCAATGGCCACGAATCTGAAAGGATGCTTTATGAAGTATAAATACCCCATAACTTCATATCAAAAATCAACAATCCTTGATTAAATTCATTAAACAACTTTGAACAAAATTCTGATTTTTCTAAGTACTTGCATTAGATTTTCATATCATTCTAAAAGTTCTCAAGTACTTGAATTGCTATTGAGTTGTTTATCAATATACCACATCTTAGACTCATTCAAACCTTATTGTATCATTTGTACAAGTAAGATAGTGGTGTGCTATCTTAGAAGTATTGTAGCAAGAGGACTGGACGTACCCTTGGTTGTAAGGGGAACCAGGATAAATCTTAACGTGTTTATCTACTTACTGCACATTTTATTAAGCCTTGTTCTTAAACTCAGAAAATTCAATTACCATATCACTAAAAACAAGAAAATTTACTAACACCTAATTCAGAAAATTTATTAAGCCTTGTTTCTTTATTGGTTCTTTTGGAGTGTAATTATTATTATAATTTTTCTTTTTCTTATAATGTCTAAATGCTTGTTTTGGATATCTTTTCTTCATGTTTTTACTAGGAGCTCTAATTGTCTCTATTCCGAATTTTTCACAAAATGATCCTAATTCATATAGTGACTTTTCTCAAATTGTAAATCTGGATAGCTAGGCCTAGGATAATAATTTATAGTTCTACCTAGGTAACCCGAATTTTTCATATTTTTTATTTTGTTAATTTCCAACTCCTCGGGGTCTTGTGATAACACATTGACTTGAGAATTATTTGTGATTGTTAACCTTTTTAATTGTTCTATTAATTCATCTGAGTTATTTTTTAATGTTGCTTCTTTTTTATCGATGCATAGTTTCGAGGACGAAACTAATTTTAGGGGGGGAGTAATGTAAGACCCATAATTTTAAAGTACCTTTTATGTATTTTTGGTATATTTTGGATTTTGGCTCGGAGGCTTTTAAGCCAAAGTTAATAATATTTTGGAGTTTTATAATCAAAAAGATATTTCGATGCCAATTAGAATTTCTCGTCGATAAATAAATTGAATTTAACTGCGGAAAATCCTTTACGGAGAATTTAAGGCGTTTCGGGTGAAACGGTAATTTAATAAATATCTAGATTTTGAGATATTTGTTAAGTTATATTTATTATATTTATATATGTTTGTTTGGAGGGAAAAAGAAAGGAAAACTAGAAGGAAGGAAAAGGAAAAGAAAATAGTATAAAAAGGAAGAAAGGAAAAACAAAGGAAAGAAAAACAAAGGAAGGAAATTCTAAAATTTCCATCTCCTTCCTCTGAGCCTCACGCAAGCAACCCAAAAATCCATCCTTCTCCATTTTTCGTTTTCGTTGCTTCCTTTCCTTCAAAACTAGTGACCCAAGGTTGGGTGTGAGTTAGATCAAGGTTTTCGCAACTCCACTCTTCCTCTTTGATTCGAAAACGAAGAAAAACGGTTTTGAGATCCAAACACAAACCCCTCTGTTTCTTCTAGATCCAAACCTCATTTCTCGAAGAGATAGAAGGGAAAGTTGCTCACCACCACGCTACGGTGCTAGTGAACTAATTTGGAAGCGGCGTTGCGAGCGGAGATTTTACCGGAATTACTCGCGGTACCGGAAACGCGCGTTAAAGCTAACGTTGAGGTAAGGGCTCCTTCCAAACTTCTAGCTTGCATTAGGGACTTATCTGTAGTTGTGTGGGAAGGAATTTGTTAGGGTTAAATGTATCGATTTGGGGAAAAACGAAACTAGTGCGTTATGGGTAAAAACCTTAGAGTTAGGTTTTGTTTATAGTGATGAATGTTTCGTGGTAAATGAAATTTGATGTATCTGGGTGTTATGTTGCGTGATTTGTGTTCGTTGTATTTGGTGTGTTCGTACTTGATGTTTGTTAATTGGTGTGGTTGTTGTGAATTATGGTTTGAATGTGAAAGTATGTTTGAATTTGTTTCTGTGGAATTTGAAAACCATTAGAGTTAAACGAGTATTAAAAATGGGGAATCTTTTAATACCTCGGTTTACTTAATGTGTATTTGAGGAAAATGTTTAAGTTAACTGGGCGTTGAGAATGGGGAATCTCTTAATGTCTCGGTTACTTAACTATCGTTTTTGAAAATCGTTTCGGTAAATGAGTATTAAGAATGGGGAATCTCTTAATGACTCGTTTACTGAATGTTTTGCGAGAAAATCGTTTAAGTCAAAAGTATATTAAGAATGGGGAATCTCTTAATATGACTGTTTGCTTAACGTTTTGTTTTGAAAATCATTAAGTTAAATCGGTATTAAGAACGGGGAATCTCTTAATGACTTATTTAATTAATGTTGTTTGAAAGTCGTTTAAGTTAAATGGGTATTAAAAATGGGGAATCTTTTAATATCTGCATTTGCTTAACGATTGTTGTGAATGGAGTCTGTGTATGCTCATGCATTTCATTTGGTAAATTGTGTCGACCCGTGATAGGTGACACCTTGGTAAACTGTACTGACCCGTGATAGGTTGTACGTTTACGATTTACTATTTAGTAATTCGTGTTGACCCGTGATAGGTGACACCTTGGTAAACTGTACTGACCCGTGATAGGTGGTACGTTTACGAGTTACTATTTAGTAAATCGTGTTGACCCGTGATAGGTGACACCTTGGTAAACTGTACTGACCCGTGATAGGTGGTACATTTACGATTTACATTTTTGGTGAATTGTGCTGACCCGTGATAGGTGGCACCTAGGTAAACAGTACTGGTCTGTGATAGGCGGTACGTTTACGATTCCCGCTTTTTCTTTTAGTAAATCGTGTTGACCCGTGATAGGTGACACCTCGGTAAACTGTACTGACCCGTGATAGGTGGTACGTTTATGATTTACGCATTTTAGTAAATCGTGCTGACCCGTGATAGGTGGCACCTCGGTAATTGGTACTTTGGCCTGCGATAGGCGGTACAATTATGATTTACGGCCCTTCGAGGAGGGTTTTGGTTTGGAATTCCGAGTCCATGCATTTTGGCATATACGCATTGCATTAGGGTGCTTGGCACACGAGTCGTGTTTGATTGAGTTTTATGATTGAGTGATTTGAATTTGATTTATCGTGTTAATTGCGTTGAAAATGCTAAGTGTTATGTGTTGATTATTGTGTGTAAGTATGATGGTTATCGAGATCCCAATTGCCGTGGTAATCGCGTAGAAATTGCTAAGTGTTAAGTTGTGAACTTGATTAGGAATGACTTAGGTTAATTCATGAATTTTTGGAAAAATGATCAGGGAAATCGATTTCCCAATCGATTGGATGGAAGTCAGGGGCTTGGCCAAATGAACAAAATCGATTAGCCAATCGATTTTGTAATCAGTTTTTTTGAAAATCCCTTTCGAAATCGATTGCCCAATCGATTGGCCATTAAGTCAGGGGCTCAGCTATCCTGTCAATCGATTGCCCAATCGATTGAATCAAGCCAGAGTTCAAAATTTCACTAAAAACCTTCAGGAAATCGATTTGGAAATCGATTGGTATTAAGTCAGGGGCTCCGTTATCCTGTCAATCGATTGCCAAATCGATTGATTCAGCCCAGGATTCTATTTTCATTAAAAATCTTCACCCCAATCGATTGCCCAATCGATTGGCTCAGTGAAAATCCTCAGTTTTAGTTGTATGATTAATTGCTCATGAATCTATCCATGTCTTGTTTTATTATGTGTTAATTAGGAGATCGAGAACTGCATTTTACCTTCATTTTCATTGGCAATGTACTGTATGAACTTTTCGCATATTGAAAATCCTGTTAAGGTGCATGCTTAGTTGAAAAGTTGTTTTGAGCATTCAAAAACTTAATTGCTATGTGTTAACTGTTATTTTCTGGTTGGTGACCCTTTACACTATTGTGGAAATCTGGGCTTTGCCCTCAGATGAGAGTCAGGACGGCCCTACCGGTTCGTACCCTACGGACAGGAATGGAGATGGGAACGCTTGACTGCAGTTACGTTAGGAGGATCTCACGGGGCGCGTGGAGATTACTCAGGGTGTATAGCTTTTTGGTAGGATGATCAGATTAGGATGATGTATAGGGACTAGGGGTCCTTCTTTTTGGTTTGGAGTATTTTTAGTTTGGAAAACTGTACTTATACAAATATTATCAGTTTGATATCATCTTTGGATGGGTTCCATGTACCATTTGATGTTATGTAAATGTTTTGGATTTATAATTGGAGAAACTTTTCCGCTGCGTAAATTATAATGACTCAATTATTTATCCAAAAGCATTTCCTGATTTAATTCTCTGTTTTAGTTTAATTACTTAAAAAAAAAAAAAAATATATACCCTCGCTTTGAAAAACGGGGTGTTACACATTGTATGCAACATTTGATTGCTAAAGTTTAATTGAGTCTGGACTCTTCCTATTTCCTTATTTTCATGATTTGGATGCTTAATTGTTTTAAAAGGTGAAGCTTCGAATATAATTACATTCTTTTCTATTTTTATTGCTTCTAATGGAGGATGTATAGATTCTATTACTTTATCATCTACAGTCTTCCATTTATTACTTATTTTAGTATTAACATTTATGCGATTTTTTTCGATAAAAGGGTTTTCTATATTATTTTCTAAACAGTAGTTTTCAAACCAATTAAAGAAATAAATATTTAATCTGATTTCTTTAAGATACTCATAATATTTTTCTCTATAATCACTTGTTATTTCTTTTGAGAAAGTATTAAAATACCATTTTCTTTTATCTGTATTATAATCTGCTTCAAAATCTTCTCTTAACCAGACTTTGTCTACTTCAAATTCTTCTTCTAATTCAATTACTCCTAATACCTGAGATGTTGTAGGTGACATTTCTGGTGACTCTGATCCTTAACAATCTGGGCAAGGTTCATATAATGGTTGAGGTATTGAGGGTACAAAATCTACTCCTGTTAAGTTAATATTAATGGTAGATGTTGAATCTACTGATTTTCTAGAACTTGTTTCAGACAAATATCTTAATGATTTGTTAGTTATAATAGACTGACTTCGATTCATTCTAATTCTTATGTTGCCATCTTCTTCTAAAATAAATTGTCTAGGTTTTCTAGACTCTATTCTAGGTGTTGGCATAACTTCCTTTAATACCCATTCTTCTGGTAATTTAGCAATAATATCATAAACCTTTAGATTTTTAGGGGTTGTAATATTAGAACGTTTTAGATTTGCTTCAATAATTACAGTTTCATTTCTAGGTGTACTTTTTAATGCTTTAAAATTATAATTTATATTTGAAACTTTATATTTAATTCTGTAACATATATCGATATTAGCTACTCCTTCATAAAATAAATCATCCGTACATTGAATATTAATAACTAAAGATCTTTTAGTAAAACTGTTTTCTAAGTTCATTGAATAATTTGGATAACAATTAAAATAAACAGGACCATCATTTAAATTCGATTCTAATATAGCAATAATAGATTCATTAAATTTTTTAATTCTATTATCACGTAAAACTAATAATATGGGAGTATTTAGTCCTAACTTATGTAATGGTTTAACGGCAACTTGTATTAATCCTAAGTGAATATAATGAAATCCTTGTTTGATATGATTATCAATTATTTCTTCATTTAATAAACTAATAGTTTCATGATGTTCAACTATTGATTTAGAAGATTCTAAGGTATGACTAATTTCTTGAGATCTAAATTTGTCAAACGTACTAGTTTTATATATTTCTTTATATTTAATGTCAGGCATGTTCCAATTTTGTAATTTATTTTCTATTTCTGCTATTTGTAATTCTTTGTTTTGATAATTGTCTTGGTCATTTCTATTTTCTAATTCCTCTATAGATAATGAAGTAGAAGGTATCATGGTTTTATCTCTTCTTCTGGATCCTAGTTCGCTCAAGGTTCTAAAGAACTGGGCCATATTTCTATAGTTTAAACTTAAGGTTTCAAAATCTTTCTCTTCTCACGGAACCACTGATATATCTATTCTGAGAACACCTACCTCTCTCTTGGGCTTTACGGCTTACCAACAGAATCAACCACAGCTGACCAACGTTTAGATGATTAAGATTTTAAAAACGTAAGTTTAAAATATAAGAAATATAATTCAATTCTTCACAGTCCTTTAACAAGGCTCTGATACCATAATGAAGATGATGTAAGACCATGATAAACATAAATATACCATAATGAAATAAAGTAAAATATAATATGTAGACTTTTATGGGAAAATAATAAATCGTCTAATTTAGTTGTTAATAAGAAACCAGTTTGAAAAACTAATTGAAAGTAACAAGAATTCATAAAGTTGTTCATGATTAAAACTTACAATTTCTTTCAGAGAATGAGGGAATTTGCAAGAGAACGATTGGCAAACTTTTTATTTTTGTTTTTCCGAATGCCTTACATAATGAAGGTCCACTTCCTTTTATAATGGAAGGATAGGTCTTAGATTACAATAATGTCATTGCACTAATTTACATTGATGCCCTTACATAATTCAAATAGCTTTAATAATTCAACTAACTTTATTAAAGAGAATAGTAAAAAGCTTAATAATACATTGCAAAGTCAAAAGTATTATTATTATTATTATTATTATTATTATTATTATTATTATTATTATTATTATTATTATTATTATTATTATTGTTGTTGTTGTTGTTATTCTTATTGTTATTATTATTATTATTATTATTATTATTATTATTATTATTACTATTATTATTATTATTATTATTATTATTGTTATTATTATTATTATTGTTATTGTTATTATTATTATTATTATTATTATTGTTGTTATTATTATTATTATTATTATTACTATTATTATTACTATTATTATTATTTTTTATTTTTTATTTTTTGCTTTTTGAGTATCAAAGATTCTTCGATCTCAAATAATTTTTTTAGGTTTTGTAAAACTCTAATTTGAAATTTAGATTCATAGCATAACAAAATGGAAGATATGATATTGACTTGTCGTAATTTATCTCAATCATACTCCATGTCCTATAAATTTTCACATACGCATATTTTTTAATGGAATCTACAAAAAAAAATGACTAACAGTACTAATGAAGGTAAACATTCTTCTGAGTTTAGTTCTCACATCTCTTCTAATTGTGTGTCTTTACTTTTATATCTTTCTAAGACTTTCTCTCGGTTTTCTCTTATCCGCCTCTCTATCTTGTTGTCGCCGCTAGGTAATTATCATAATAACTCTTTTCATAGTATTTTGTTTGCATTTGTTTAAATTAAGTTACTCCTTAGAAGATGAGCACAAGGAGATATTTGATTCTTGTATTTTTTTTTTCAACTAGATCAATACCTTTGTGGCCTGATTAACGCATCATCTTTCTTTTTCTTATTTTATAGTTGACATGTTATCTCTCTTAATAAAGAATCAATACACTTTTCAAATAGAAAAATCAAACTACTAATAGAACAAATATGCTACAACTTGTGAAAATGATTAAAAGATATTGTTCAATACCTATTTCCTTAGACATTTGATGTTGTTGTTGTAAGATTTTTGATACAGTTCAAATTTTTAAGTTATATGCAATTTGTTAGGTCATGCTTCATTGCTTCAAAAATCACTAGGGCATATCACTCCACATGTAAATTAATATTCGTTTTCTAGCTCTTGAGTGATATAGCATAGTCCAATGACTAAGATATATACTTTTGACAAATCTAATTATGTGTTTGTATAAATTTTAATGCTTGCATGTTTTGGGTTTGATTGCTTGATATTTTTTAGGGGGTGACAATTGTTGTTATTTTAATTTGAAGACTTCTTTGTGTTGTGAGTTTTGTTATTTAGTATTTTAAAGGTTTGAGATATTGTTTCTATATGTGATTACTATATTGTGGATGAGAATGAAAGTTACATAAATGGAAGGGCATAATGGTAGGGTGTTGACTATATTGTTTGTTTCTTGCTTCTTTGTGTGCTTTTTACCTTTTGCTGCTAATTGGGTGTGTTGGAAGATGGGGAATATATTTGGGGAAAATTGAATATATTTTTTTGCTTCTTTAAGTTTTCTTTTTTACCTTTCTCAATTTGTATTTACTTTAATGATTTGCATCAAAGATTTAGCGGCGAATATGGAGAGGGTTGAGAGTGGGTGATGGGTTCGAGAACTAGGGTTACATAAAAAATTAAGGGATATAGAGTGATGAAGTGGGAGTACTGATGAGGGATACATGATGAAGTTTTTAGAAAATACAATATTAATTTTTCAAATAATATTATAAAAAAAATAATTTTAAAAAATTATAATGTAGCGTCGGTCACACCGACGCTAATTATTAAAATAAAAAATAAATTAACATCAGCTTTATTTTATTTAGCGTCAGTGTAGTCAACGCTAAATATTAAATAAAATCAAAAAGAAAATATCACACTAGCGTTCATGTGACCAACGCTAACTAGCATTGGAGTTGGAGACCGACGCTAAATATAGCAGTTAAATGAGTTTTTCTAGTAGCGTAAAATCTCACTATTTTATTTTAGTCTTTAAAAAAAATTCATAAAAACTAAAATAAATAACTAAGACATAGTTAAAGGTATCTCAATTACAATCTCTACCAAATATCTTAAGAAAGAATTTAATTATTCATTATTATAAACAATATCATATCAATAATAGATTTGTTCATCAAGTTGAGATCAGCTCTAACACATATTGAATCAAAATTATACCGTTTTAAATGTTCCCATTTTTTCTCATTAAAAAATTGTAAATAATTAATTTTATAACTAAATTCTTCTATAAATTGTGGTGACTTGAAAATATTACACTCCATTTTTATTTTACAATTTCATCTTTTTATTCTTAATTTTACACTCATTTTTTCTATCATAATTTTACTTTTTAGATTTCATTTGACAACTTTTTTACTCAAATGTTTATCTTATTACTTCAAAATTACATTTCTTTTACTCAAATGGATTCAAATTAATATAATTTTCAACAATATTTGCATTTTATGCAAAATTATCAATTTTTGCCACCACAAATAAACCACAACATGTTTTCACCGCCAGCAATCAACCCCAACATGTTTTATATATCTCAAATGGATGCCCAAAGTGTTGATTTTACTCATAATGAAACTGAAACACCAATTAGGTTCACGTCAAAGTGTCAAGTTCCACAATTTTCAACCCAAATTTATTGATAGCGTTTCAGTAAGTGTACTGAATCGTTGCAAGTAATAATTAAAAGGCTTAATTGCACTTTTGGTCCCCCTATTATAGGTGAAAATTGAAAGTAGTCCCCCCATTTTGTTTGTCCCCAGTTTTAGTCCCCAAACAGAATTTGAGTCCAAATCACGATGAGTTGTCATTTTTTAATGACGTGTCAATAAAAGGGTGACGTGGCAGATGCTTATGTGGAATAAACTCATTATTATATTATTTCTGATTAAAAAATATAATTTATATTTTTTTAAACCATTATTATAATTGTGACAATATTTTTAAAAATACAATTTAATTATTAAAATTAAGTTAAAAGAAAAAACACTTAAAATCATAAACCCTAAACAAATCAAAACATTCACTCATGAACCCTAGAATTATTCTGAACCCTAAAATTATAAACTAGAACTAAAACCCTCTTTCATTTTCTCATTCTCTTCTTTCTCAGTCTCTCCGCCTATAATCCTAAAACCTCATCCCTTAACAACTTCCAATCACCCCCTTAACAACTAAAACCTCATCCCTTAACACTATTCTTCACCCCCTTAACAACTTTCAATCACACCTCAATTCTTAGAACCTCAAGAAGAACAAGTTTCACCGTCTGTGTTCTCATGGAGGATCCAAAACAAATCAACACAGATGAAGAAGAATTAGTAGAACCCCCCGTTAATAAATCCAATTCTCAAATTCAAGTTTTACTTTCAAATAAATTGGCCAGAAAGAACTCTGAAAGGTTCACTTACCTAATTGCCGCTATCATGTCTAGCTTTGGTGTCACCTCTATGGCTATCTTTGTTGTTTATTACAGATTCTCATGGCAAATGGAGGTACATATTTATACCTCATCTTTTAATTCACGTCAAGTTTGTCAGAATCACAGTGTGTCTGCACCTACAATTTTAGCAAAAACTACTATTGGGAGATTCCACTAATAATTTCTTAATTGACATTGGATTCTGAATAATTTTGGGTTGTTATATTATAGGGTGGAGAAGTTCCTTGGTATGAAATGTTTGGCACATTTGCCCTTTCTGTAGGTGCTGCGGTAAGTCAGGACCCTTTTTCAAATTCAGCATTGGAAAGCAATTGAAAATTGAATTTGGGAAAGAAGAAAATGAGAAAATGAAAGAGGGTTTTAGTTCTAGTTCATGATTTTAGGGTTCATTAGTGAATGCTTTTTATTTTGATTTGTTTAGGATTCATGATTTTAGGTGTTTTTTCTTTTAACTTAATTTTAATAATTAAATTATATTTTTAAAAATGTTCATACATCATATGATAAATCTAACATTTTAACTGAGCAAGATTTCAGGAACAACAAACTCAACCCTACATACTTGAGACAATTGCTTGGAACTCAAGAAATCAACAAAAGTTGAAAATCTACTGAACAAATCGATTAGGCAATCGATTTCGTAAAAGGGTTGTAAGGAAACATGTGTTTTGTGGTTACACAATCGATTAGGCAATCGACTGGCACAATCAGTAATAAAAATTGTGCAAGTCAGTGGCAACCTGATTTGCATGCTAATCGATTGACACATCGACTGTGCAAATCACAAAGTAAAAACTGATTGAAATAAATCGATTGGGAAATCGATTGGGCAAGTCACAGGGACAATCCATTTACTAGGCTAATTAATTGACAAATCGATTGCGTAAATAATATTTCAAAAGTAACATGACCTGTGACAAACACAATCGATTGGACAATCTATTGTGAGAATTTCAATCATGTTAAGTTTGGTATCAATCGATTAGGAAATCGATTGAGCTAAACCAACTGGTAAGACCTTTTCAGAAACATACTACCAAATCGATTGGCACTCTGATTAACATGGAATAAGCTAAGTTGCTGTTTTAAACACAACCGATTGGCAAATCGATTGAAACAAATATTTGAAATCACAGGGAACTCTTAGTTTGTGGCCAAATCGATTATGTGTATTTGTAAATCGATTATGTGACTTAGTGAATCGACTAAGTAATCGATTGATTTGATTTTATTATTGGAACAAAACATCTAACATCGATTATGCAATCGATTCATATAAGTCTGCACATAATTTACTGAAAAGTGTTTTAAAAGAATCGATTGGGAAATCGATTAGTTTATGTAGTTTCAAGATTCAAGAAAAACAAGACCTGCGATAATCGATTGGTAAATCGATTGAGCCTGTTTTATCACATTAATGAATCGATTGAGCAATCGATTTATATGTTGTTTTTCAGAAACTATATATATAGTGTTTCAATCTTTTTCTATCATAACACCTGATAATACTTGAATATACTTCAGAACACTGAAGAACTCTTAAGATCCTTTTTGATAACATTCTGATATTGCTTTTTCAAATCAAGACCAAAAGATTATTCATAATCAATAAGAGAGCTGAAAAAGAATTCTTGAGAGAAAAAGACAATGATCTCATAAACACTCAAATGAACAACTAGATTATTGTGTGAGATACATTGATCAAGATTGAGGACAAACTCTGTACTTCTTTTATTTCTTTCTGTAAACAAAGTTTTGTAAAAAGAAACAACTGTGAAAAATCCAGTATGAAAACTGGTGGCGATCTTCGTTGATGTAAAGATCATCAAGAAGGAGCTGGACTTGATCTTGTGTGAGTCTAACGAGTGACTGCAAGGATCAAGGGGTTAAGCAATAGGAAAGAGATTGAGTTAGATAGATAGGTTTCGAGGAAACTGGACAATCTGTAAACAAGTCTCAATTCTTTCAATTGAAGAAAAAGCTGAAATCCAGTTGGATTGTCAGGACTGGATGTAGACTGTCATATTGACAGCTGAACCAGGATAAACCTTGGTGCATTCTATCCCTTATCTTTTTACTTTTATCTTGTATGCTATGTTATATTTTCGCTGTGTATAAATCTGAATAAATCTTGCATCGTATGATTGTATGTTCGATCTTAATTGTATGCTAGACGTATTCGGTTTTCTATATTGTTTTAATTTGTTAAAGACTGACATATTCTGTTATAACGAGGTCATAATAATCAACAATTCGCACCAGAGCCTGACTTTTTTAGAGGTAATACTCATAAAAGGAACATGGCCTCAATTGATTTTCTAGGAGAAGGTGCTTCACTTGCAAGGCCCCCAGCCTTCAACGGAACCGCATACATGTATTGGAAACATAGGATGCTGATATTTCTCGAAGCTAGTGGTATTGATATTCTAGATGCTGTTGAAAATGGACCATACATACCTAAAATTGCTGGAACTAATGATTCACTGATCCCAAAACCCAGATCTGAATGGTCTGAGGATGATAAGAAGAAGGTAGGATATAATGCTAAAGCAAAGAATATTATAACATCTGCTTTGTGTGCAGAAGAATTCTTCAGGGTATCAAACTGTAAATCAGCAAAGGAAATGTGGGACATTCTTCAGGAAACACATGAAGGCACCACAGACGTGAAAAGAGCTCGTGTAAATACACTCATGCATGAATACGAATTGTTTAGCATGAAGAAAGATGAATCAATAAGTGATCTACAGACTAGGTTCACACACATCATAAACAAACTTCATGCCCTGGGAAAACATGTGGAAAATGAACAGCAAATTGGAAAGATCATGAGGTGTTTAACAAGAGAATGGCAGCCCAAAATAACTGCTATAGTTGAATCAAAAGACCTGGAAAAAATGACCATCGCCACACTGTTTGGAAAGCTCAGGGAGCACGAAATGGAGTTGCATAGACTAGATGAGTCAGAGCAAGATAGCAGGAAAAAGAAAGGATTGTCTTTGAAAGCCCAAGCGCATCAATCAAAAACTGAACAAGACAGTTGCTCAGATGAATCAAGCAGTGAGACTGATGAAGAGCCTGAGATTGGTTTACTTGTCAAAAAGTTTAAGAAATTTCTGAAAAAGAAAGACAACAAATTCAGAAAGCCATCCAGTTCTAAGACTAGTGACAACAAGACAATCACCTGTTATGAGTGCGGTAAAACAGGTCACATAAAGTCTGAGTGTTATAGGTTACAAAACAAAAATAGAGTTGCTAAGACTAAAGGCAAGGAACCAGCCACCAAAACCAGAAAAGCATATGTTGCATGGAATGACAACGAAGAATCATCTGTCTCTTCAGATGAAGAAGAAGCAAATCTATGTCTCATGGCAAATACCGACTCAGAATCAGAAAATGAGGTTAGTTCACAATCTAATTCATCTTATGATGAACTGTAAGAAGCTTTCAATGAACTGCATGATGAGTATGTGAATTCTATTAAACAGTTGATAAGTACAAAGAAAATGCTTGAGCAAATGAAAAATGATCATAAAGAAATTGAAAATTTGTATGAACAACTGAAAAAGGATTCACATGACAAATCTGCAAGATGCATTGAACTTGAAAAAAATGTTGCATCATTAAAATCTGATTTATTGAAGTTTGCTAGTAGTGAAGATAAACTGAATGTCATACTTAGCAACCAAAGACATGTTAATGAAAAATCTGGTTTAGGATATAAACCCAATATGCATGTTAAAAGGAATAACACTAGATATGGTATTGGTTATATGCAAACCAGAAATGTCAAACATAGTCAGAAATCTGCTATTTCAAGAAATATGTATGACATCTTTACTAAACCAAACATCCTTTGATGGTACATGTCACTTCTGTTGTAGAAAGGGACATTTTGTTTCAAATTGCAAATTTAAAAAACTAGCCAATAGAGGATGGAAGCAAGTTTGGATAGCAAAGAAACAAATTTTTGATACTAACCTTCAAGGACCCAATTTAAAATGGGGACCTAAAATAAAATTCTGATTGTGTGTTGCAGGTGTACTTGACATCCACTAAGCATTCTTGGTATTTAGATAGCGGATGCTCAAAGCACATAACAGGAGACAAATCCAAATTCCTGTCCTTGACATTAAAGGAACGAGGTTTTGTCAAATATGGTGACAACAATAGAGGAAAGATTATTGGAATTAGTGACATAGACAATGATTCAACTGCAGTAATCAAAAATGTCTTGTATGTAGAAGGGCTAAAATACAATCTGCTGAGTATAAGCCAGCTATGTGATAAAGGCTTCCAGGTAAGTTTTTCATCACAATCTTGTATTATTGAGCATAAAGATGACAAACACATAAAGTTAGTTGGTGA
>NC_021166.2:50205673-50206074 GCF_000331145.2 Cicer arietinum
AGAGAAGCAAACTAGTTAAAACTTCTTTTCCCTCTATAGATATGGTCAAAACCAATAGGGTTTTGCAGTTAGTACACATGGACCTTTTTGGTCCTGCTCAAGTGAAGAGCTTTGGAGGTAACCTTTATGGATATGTGTTGGTATATGACTATTTCAGGTTCACATGGACATATTTTCTGGCTCACAAGAGTGAGGCATTCTCAACTTTTAAAAAAAATTTCTCCTTTGGTTCAAAATGAGAATGACCAGAAAATTGTATCAATTAAAAGTGACCATGGAGGTGAATTCCAAAATGATTCTTTTCAAACTTACTGTGAACAACATGGAATAAACCACATATATTCATCCCCTAAGACACCACAGCAAAATGGGGTAGTGGAGAGGAAAAATAGATCCTTAGA
>NC_021166.2:50206167-50209934 GCF_000331145.2 Cicer arietinum
TATTAGGCCCCTGCTTAGAAAAACCCCCTATGAGCTGTACAAGGGTAGAAAACCAAACCTTTCCTACTTTAGAATCTTTGGTTGTAAGTGCTTTGTGTTAAACAATGGCAAAGAACACCTAGGAAAGTTTGACCCTAAGGCAGTATTTTTCTAGGATACTCTCAAACCAGTAAGGCCTATAGAATCTACAACAAAAGAACAAAGACCATAGAAGAGTCAGTTCATGTAAAGTTTGATGAATTATTTGCAGAAAACTTGAACAAAACTCCTCCTATGGTTGATGACTTTTTGGATGAAGTTGTAGAATCTGAACCATTAGAACAAACTGTAGCTGAACCTCCAACTAGAACTGACTGTGTAGAACCCATAAGGACTGGTGATTTACCTAAGGAATGGAAGTTCAACAGAAACCACCCCATAGATAACATTATAGGGAATATCTCTAGAACAAAGACCATAGAAGAGTCAGTTCATGTAAAGTTTGATGAATCTTTTACAGAAAACTTGAACAAAACTCCTTCTAAGGTTGATGACATTTTGGACGAAGTTGTAGAATCTGAACCACTAGAACAACCTATAGCTGACCCTCCAACTAGATCAGACCTTGTAGAACCTATAGAAACCTGTGAGTTGCCTAAGGAATGGAAGTTCAACAGAAACCACCCTTTAGACAACATTATAGGCGATATCTCTAAAGGTGTTGCAACTAGGAGAAGCCTTAGTCAGTTTTGTAACTTTACAGCCTTTGTATCTCAGATTGAACCTAAGAACATTAAGGAAGCCCTGTTAGATAGTGAGTGGATACTTGCTATGCAAGAGGAGTTAAACCAGTTTGAGAGAAACAAGGTGTGGAGTTTAGTACCTAGGCCAGAGGGTAAGCATGTCATAGGAACCAGATGGGTTTTCAGAAACAAGTTGGATGAGAATGGTGTGATAACAAGGAACAAAGCTAGACTAGTAGCCAAGGGTTATAGTCAAGAGGAGGGAATAGATTTTGATGAAACCTATGCCCCTGTAGCTAGGTTAGAAGCCATTAGAATCCTTCTTGCTTATGCTTGTATAATGGACTTTAATCTTTATCAAATGGATGTGAAAAGTGCCTTTCTCAATGGTGACCTCCAAGAGGAAGTTTTTGTTAGCCAAACACCTGGTTTTGAAAATCATGATTTTCCTAATCATGTGTATAAGCTATCAAAGGCCCTCTATGGGTTGAAACAAGCTCCAAGAGCTTGGTATAAGAAGCTCAGCAATTTCCTCATTCAACAAAACTTTTTAAGAGGAAATGTTGACAAGACCCTTTTCAACATTTCCTCTTAAAAAGTTTTCAGGAAATGTTGACAAAGACTACTGGAAATGATATCTTGCTGGTCCAAGTGTATGTTGATGACATAATAGTTGGATCTACAAACATAAGTTGTGCAAAGATTTTGAAAATTTAATGAAAGGTAAATTTGAAATGTCAATGATGGGTGAACTATCTTATTTCTTGGGATTTCAAATTAACCAAAGCAAGCAAGGCATTTTCATTAGTCAAACTAAATACTGTATTGATTTGATAAAGAAATTAATGTCAATGATGGGAGAACTATCTTATTTCTTGGGATTTCAAATTAACAAAAGCAAGCAAGGCATTTTCATTAGTCAAACTAAATACTGTATTGATTTGATAAAGAAATTTTGTTTTGAAAAACTTAAGTCCATTGATACTCCCATGAGTCAAGGAAATTACTTAGACAGAGATGAGAAAGGTAAACCTGTAGATGTTACTAGGTTTCGGGGTATGATAGGATCATTGCTCTATCTTACAGCAAGCAGGCCTGCCATCATGTTCAGTGTTTGTATGTGTGCAAGATACCAATCAAATCCTAAGGAGTCTCACCTTAGTGCAGTTAAGAGGATTTTCAGATATCTAGTAGGAACTAAGAGTCTAGGCTTGTGGTATCCTAAGGGATCAACCTGTACCTTAGTTGGTTACTCAGATTCAGACTTTGCCGGATGCAAACTAGACAGGAAAATCACTTCTGGAACTTGTCATTTACTTGGAAACTCACTTGAGTCGTGGTTTAGCAAGAAACAGACTAGCATTGCACTATTAACTGCTGAAGCTGAATACATTGCAGCTGGGATCTGCTGTGCTCAGATTCTTTGGATGAAGCAACACTTATTGGATTTTGGTGTTGACTTGGGAACAGTACCTATTATGTGTGATAACACAAGTGCAATAAGCATTATTAAGAATCCAGTGATGCATTCCAGGACCAAGCACATTGAAGTAAGACATCATTTTATAAGGGATCCCTTTCAAAATGGGATCATTAAGCTTGAATATGTTAACACAGCTGAACAACTGGCTGACATATTTACCAAAGCTTTACCAAGAGAAAGTTTCCTGCATATAAGGATGAAACTAGGGATCATTGATCCTAGTGAGGTCTGATCTTTGAACCCTTTCACAGGACACTTCTGGTGCTTGCAGTGTTTTCCAGTTAAATTGATTGGGTAATCGATTACCAGCTTGGTACATAGTTTACAAAATCGATTTGGGAATCGATTGCGTTGGCCCCAGACTTCAAATTTCAGAAAGTTTTTTTTAACCTTGCTCGAGCGTCGATTGGGAAATCGACTAGTTCACCTTTCAACCTTAAATACATCGATTTGGACATCGATTGAGTAAATCTGGAAATCGATTTGGGAATCGATTTACAATATGACCGTTGTGACTCTCCTTTACTAGCCGTTGAATGCAATAATTACTAAATCGATTGAGATTACCCAGCAATGGTAACATAATCGATTGGGACATCGATTGACGCATCTGAGGGTTTAAAAAGGAACAGTTACCAATCGATTTCTTCATTTCATCTCTCCAGATTTCTCAAATTTTTTCTCTGCTTCATCTCTCTGTTTCTGCAATCGTTCTTGATTTACTATCTACATTCAAACGCACTTCAACTTACACTTATGGGCGAACCCCTTCACCTCCACCTACATTAACTAAAAGGGTTCCCATTCCCACTCATAAGATTCTTGCCAAGGATAAAGGCAAGGCACCTGATGTTAATCAAGAGAAATCCAAGAAGAGAAAGGAGCCACACACTGAGAAGTTGTTGGCTGACACCATGAAGGAAATTTCTCAAAATAAGAAGAAAACAGTTTCTTCTCCTCCACCGAAGAAAGCTCCTTCATCTAAAGAAAAAGGTGCGGAAGTTACTATTCCATCAGAATTTCTCAAAAGGAAAATCCATGAGGGTCGGACTCTAGATTTTGCTTACTTTGATTCAGAAGGATTCAGTTTCCAAGACCATTTGAGGTTTCATGGTCTTGAAAACTTTCTTTCATCAACTCTTGATAGTTATCCAAGGTTAATAAGGGAATTCTACTCAACCTTCAAGCTTATTGAAGACGGATTCAAGGTTGAAGTTAAAGGGAAAAGGATATATATGTCCTTTGAAGATTTTTTTGTTTTGACAGGATTGCCCTTTCATGGAACATCTACAGACGACAGTTCTGATGCTGACACTGCTGATGAAGGATGGGAAGAATCGTTTGATAGGCATACTGTTGTTAAGGATCTGATGATTGATGGCTTTGTTGAAACGATTTCACTGCCTATTGGTCAAATGAAGGTCCAACATCGAATGCTTATGTATACTCTGACCCGGATGCTTGTGCCACGATCCGGTAACCATGATGTAGTCCAGAAGTTGGATATACTACTGCTATGGGGATTGTCCAAGGAGCTCAAGATGAGCTGGACATGGATTGTG
>NC_021166.2:50210469-50211156 GCF_000331145.2 Cicer arietinum
ATAAGATTCTTGCCAAGGATAAAGGCAAGGCACCTGCTGTTAATCAAGAGAAATCCAAAAAGAGAAAGGAGCCACCCACTGAAAAAAGCTCATGGCTAACGCCATGAAGGAAATCTCTCAGAAGAAGAAGAAACCAGTTTCTTCACCCCCACCTAAGAAAGCTCCTGCATCTAAGGAAAAAGAGGTAGAAGCTACCATTCCATCAGACATTCTTAAAAGGAAAATCCATGAGGGTCGGACTCTGGATTTTGCTTACTTTGATTCAGAAGGATTCAGTTTCCAAGGCCATTTGAGGTTTCATGGTCTTGAAAACTTTCTTTCATCAACTCTTGATAGTTATCCAAGGTTAATAAGGGAATTCTACTCAACCTTCAAGCTTATTGAAGACGGATTCAAGGTTGAAGTTAAAGGGAAAAGGATATATATGTCCTTTGAAGATTTTTTTGTTTTGACAGGATTGCCCTTTCATGGAACATCTACAGACGACAGTTCTGATGCTGACACTGCTGATGAAGGATGGGAAGAATCGTTTGATAGGCATACTGTTGTTAAGGATCTGATGATTGATGGCTTTGTTGAAACGATTTCACTGCCTATTGGTCAAATGAAGGTCCAACATCGAATGCTTATGTATACTCTGACCCGGATGCTTGTGCCACGATCCGGTAACCATGATGTAGTCCAGAA
>NC_021166.2:50211409-50212872 GCF_000331145.2 Cicer arietinum
TGTTAAGGATCTGATGATTGATGGCTTTGTTGAAACGATTTCACTGCCTATTGGTCAAATGAAGGTCCAACATCGAATGCTTATGTATACTCTGACCCGGATGCTTGTGCCACGATCCGGTAACCATGTTGTAGTCCAGAAGTTGGATATACTACTGCTATGGGGATTGTCCAAGGAACTCAGGATGAGCTGGACATGGATTGTGCTAAGACACATGTTGGAGGCATCACAGAGTAAACTGGTGCTGCCTTATCCACAACTGATTACCAAGATTCTGAAACACTTCAAGGTATCACTTGTTAATGAAGAATCTTCCAAGACCACTCTTATTTTTGGAGAATCAATTGTAAACCAGATGCAATTCAAAAGGTTGCATGGTATTTGGATAAGACCACAGCCAAATGTTGAACAAGCTCAACCTAATCCTCAACAAGCTACTGAAACAGCCCCTCCTGAGTATGTCGCAAAACTGCTGGAATTTATAGAAGTTCAGATGGCTCACAATGCCAAAATGCAAGAGTCACAGGCTAGAATGGAAGCTGCTTTGAAGACTCTCCAGGCATCTCTGAACTCAGTTGTTCAGGATGTTGATGCAATCATTTGAAGATATAGCAGATATCGGTCAGCAAGCAACAGAGGAACCAAACCCAACTCCCCTAGATCGTTCTGCAACTCACGTTGAGGAGACACCTGCTGAGGGTAATACAGCGGTCTCTGCCTCTCCCTTAGATAATAGTGAGGACCAGCCCAATTTAGGAGATTAGGTGTTTAGGCTCTTTGTTGTGCTGTAATGACTTGTTGTATTCTTTTCTTCTATATATATAATGCATTAGCACGTTTATTCCATTACTCTCTGAAATCAATTGCCATAATCTGCTTAATCTGCTTATTTGTTGCTCTGATACACTGTTTTCTGATTTCAACCCCCAGTGCTTATGTTTACTAACATAGGGGGAGGATATTTTTTTTCTGCCTTTTTGCCTTAACTGACAAAGGGGGAGAAAAATTATTAACTTGTACTTATACTGCTGCATAATTTTGATACTCTAATGACTAAAAATGACTTATTAAAATGACTCTGATATTGTTAAATAGCATGTGTACTTATGCTCTGATCTGATGCTATGATATTCTGATATTATGATCTGATAATGGTACATATGATGCTATGAAAATATATTTGTTGTTAATATTATGTCTTTGAAATGCTCAACTTAAGTTAAAATTGTATGCTTGTCACTTATGCAAAAAGGGGGAGATTGTTGGACTTTAGTCCTCTTAATCCTAATTTTGACATAATTAACAAACATACAATGTTCATACATCATATGATAAATCTAACATTTTAACTGAGCAAGATTTCAGGAACAACAACTCAACCCTACACACTTGAGACAAATTGCTTGGAACTCAAGAAATCAACAAAAGTTGGAATAGTTACTGAGCAAATCGATTAGGCAATC
>NC_021166.2:50213355-50226847 GCF_000331145.2 Cicer arietinum
AATCGATTGAGCAATCGATTTATATGTTGTTTTTCAGAAACTATATAAAGTGTTTTCAATCTTTTTCTATCATAACACCTAATAATACTTGAATATACTTCAGAACACTGAAGAACTCTTAAGATCCTTTTTGATAACATTCTGATATTGCTTTTTCAGATCAAGACCAAAAGATTATTCATAATCAATAAGAGAGCTGAAAAAGAATTCTTGAGAGAAAAAGACAATGATCTCATAAACACTCAAATGAACAACCAGATTATTGTGTGAGATACATTGATCAAGATTGAAGACAAACTCTGTACTTCTTTTATTTCTTTCTGTAAACAAAGTTTTGTAAAAAGAAACAACTGTGAAAAATCCAGTATGAAAACTGGTGGCGATCTTCGTTGATGTAAAGATCATCAAGAAGGAGCTGGACTTGATCTTGTGTGAGTCTAACGAGTGACTGCAAGGATCAAGGGGTTAAGCAATAGGAAAGAGATTGAGTTAGATAGATAGGTTTCGAGGAATCTGGACAATCTGTAAACAAGTCTCAATTCTTTCTATTGAAGAAAAAGCTGAAATCCAGTTGGATTGTCAGGACTGAATGTAGGTTGTCATATTGACAGTTGAACCAGGATAAACCTTGGTGCATTCTATCCCTTATCTTTTTACTTTTATCTTGTATGCTATGTTATATTTCCGCTGTGTATAAATCTGAATAAATCTTGCATCGTATGGTTGTATGTTCGATCTTAATTGTATGCTAGATGTATTTGGTTTTCTATATTGTTTTAATTTGTTAAAGACTGACATATTCTGTTATAACGAGGTCATAATAATCAACAGAATTCTCTAGTTAAACTACTACCTTTGCAACTAATTTAATTGGTTTCATGATATGCATCTATCCGTAGACTACAAATTCATGAATTTATCATTTCAAGCATTCGTAAAGTTCACTTCCATTTCAAAATATGAATCGTATAATATTTTAATGTTGATCAAATAATAAAAAGCATTAAGCACAAAGATGAGAAAAATAATTCAATAAACTCATTCATATAACTAGAAATCAAATCAGAAAAAATAAAGGTTTTATCTTGTTACACTCATCCCTAACAAATAAGGTTTAGTTACTCATGAAAGAGATAGAAAAGTTAGAGATTAAAGAAGAATTACAAGAAGGATTCATGAATGATTCTTGATAAAACTCCTCTAATGGTGTTAAGAATAGTCGTCTCTGAGTTTCTCTGCTAAGGCACAAGTTTCCAAACTTCCCAATAGTCAAAAAGATCCCTAGAGAATGAAAAATACATTTTAATGAATGTTGTCGTGTATCACGCGTCCCAGGCGAAGCTTTTGCGCTTCAAGTGCGTCCCGAAAAAGGCTTCAGCCTGAAAATGCGCCTCAGGCGCGACTATTGCACTTTAGGTGCACAGCTTCTTCTGTTTGACGTTTTCTGCATTTTGCTCCTCTTTTGAATCAAATTGAGTTCCTATGTCTTTATGAAAGTTGTAGCTATGGATCTTAGCTTTCCTTTTCACTTGGTTGGACTCCAATTGGACATTTACAACTCTCGATATGGCTGAAATACTCCACATATATCATGTTGATTTCTCACCAAAGTTCAGCACTGCACTAAAACAAAGAAACAACGCAAAAATACGAAAAATCTCTACTTAATCAAGGAAATAAGAACATAAGTATTTCATTAAATCAAAGAACTAAAATCAACAAAATATATCAAATAACTACTAAAATAACTAATGAATAAAAGATACATAAGACTAAAAATAATGAAAAATATGCATATGATGAAGAGTCATCATTGATCTTGAAAATATTACATCTTAGAGGGAGAAAGGCATTATGTTCAGAAGAAGAAGAAAAAAATGTGAGCTATTCACAAGGAAAAATAATACATTTCTTATTCAATCATGGCCAAACACTTCAAATGATCCAATTGTAGGAGTTGATCAAAGAACATATAACTCTTAGTTAAGTGTCACATCAAAATATAACCAATATCACGACAGTCACGATAGAGCACGTCTAGTCACCTAAAATATCGATGATACTGAATGAGTGGATTTGTTCAAAAAAAGTTTGGGTGTTACAAACTAGTTGTTCATGGAAAGAAAAACAAGACCTGAGAGAAATATATCACAATCGAAGCACATACTTTTTATTGTCAAGAAGGAAAATGACCATTCAATATTTAGTATGTATGGTGATTGTTAAAAGAATAACCTAAATGGATAGGAGCATCAACTGAATGTTCTTCAAAAAGAACAAAGACTTTATTTGATGGGGTATACTCACCATTGTCTAATCTAGAGACACCTTCAAGTTATGAATATAACTTAGCGACATCTCCAAGGGAATGTCTAATGAGACAAAAGGTGGAAAAAAAGGAATGGCAAGAAAAATGCAACTAAAATGTATTGTAAGGTCGTGCATGATACAATTAGATAAAAAGTAAAAACCTTGGAAAAATTAACACAACTTAAGGAAGAAGAAAACATGTTAAAGGATAAAGAGATTGAGTATAAGGCAATGCATGTCATCATGACAGACAAATCAATGATGAATGAGATTAAACGCCAAGCTCATTAAATTTATTGTAGTAATAAACTTAAAGAAAAGTGTGAATTTTAGTTAAGATAAAATATTGTAGTATTATTCAAATTAGACATTATATAAAATGATCATCCGTGTCATTTTAATTAATAATAATTTTATGTTTCTCAAACTAGTTGTTATTCATTTAAACTACATGTTAGTCAAACTAAGTGTTGTTCAAAATAGTCGTTATTCAAACTCGCCTTTAGTCAAACTAACCATTCTTCAAACTAGTCATTAGTCAAACAGTCATCATTCAAATTAATTGTTATTCAAACTAGTGGTTAGTCAAATTAATTGTAGTTAATTTAACACTATATATACTTTCACTCTTATAAAATGTACTAATCTTCACTCTCATTCACTCAATGATCTAATGGATCTAAATAATTTGGAAGAACTGAATAAACTCTTTTGTGAGTTGCTAGAAGATGAATTTATGGACAACACCGATGAGGAACTATTGATGTAAATGCTTAAGAAGCAACAACAATCCAACAATTCTACTAGGCCAAAACAAAGAAGAACAATGATAGATTGAGGTCGTGAAGAAGGACATAGTCATATGTTCAATGACTACTTCTCTAAAAATCTAAATACACAAGTGCTCAATTCTGATGAAGGTTGCAAATGCATAGACATGCATTTCTTCAAATTGTAATAGCCTTTAGAAATTATGATGAGTATGTTCACATGAGGGTCGATGCAACTGGTACAGTGGATATTTCACCATTGTAAAAATGCATTACTGCTATTTGTATAGTATATAGATCTCTTGATGATATTATTGACGAATATGTTCGAATTAGCAAAAGCACTGCAATTGAATGCTTAGAGAGATTTGTAAGGGGAGTGAATGAGGTATTTTGAGTGGAATGCATGAGAAGGCCTAACAACATTTATGACCACCTATTACAAATGGGGGAAGCACATGTCTTTCCAAGTATGTTAGGTTCTATTGATTGTGTGCACTGAGAATGAAAAAATTGTTCGATTGCATTGAAAGGACAGTTTTGTGGAGGTAATCATTGTAAACACACAATCATGCATTTTGTCAAGACCATTGGATTTGACATTTTTTTTTTGGCATTGTAGGTTCGAACAATGACATTAATATGCTAAAGTAGTCTGATGTGTTTAACGATGTTTTGGAAGGACGAGGTCCCTAAGTGCAATATACAGTTTATAGAATTCCTGATATAATATGTGGTATTTTCTAGCAGACGACATCTATCTCAGGTGGACTACATTTGTCTAGATATTTCCAATGCCATAAGGAGAGAAGAAAAAACTATTTGCCCAACAATAAGAATCAACTAGAAAGTATGTAGAGCAGACACTTGGAGTGTCCCACTCTAGATTTGCACTTATACGTGGTATAGCGCGTGCTTGGCACATGGAAACCCTCAACTATATAATATATACATGCATCATATTGCATAACATGATCGTTGAAGACAAGACACAAATTGTGGTGATTTTTATTACTCTTATGATAATGTAGATAATGACGTCTCAACAAGTCAAACACATAAGGATCTTCATCTTAGTCTTGTTACAAGACTACAAAGGAAAATATTTATCCGTAAAAAGTGATGTCATCGATAGCTTCAAACAAATTTAGTGGAGTAAATTTGGTAGCACTTTGGTTATAAGAATAACCAAATTTAAACTTTATTAATTATAAAATTTATTTTATTTTTTTATTATTTTTAATTATTTATGTCATGTATTTAACACTATTTTTTTATTGTTGTTATAAAAATTAATGTTCAATTTTATTTTAAATTTAATTAAAATATTTCATATTAATATTAATTTAAATATTTAAATTAAGATATTAAATTATAATAAAATTAAATATTAATTTATGAGTTAAAATTGTAAGACTCAACATGAGTTTTTAAGAATTTACAGTTAAAACAAAAATTGAGTAAATTATTTTATGATGATACAGTACAATAATAGCCACTAAAAGAATTTCATGAGTTCACCATTGAAAGTACTAAGAGAAAAATAAAAACTCTAGAAAAGAATAAATATTTAGTTCAAAACTTGAGAAACTTCAATCCAAATTTAAACATGTCAAAGTCTCTATTTTTACCACCTAAAATCTCTATTTACCACCTTATGCACTGCTTCCTATTTTCTTCCCTCAAGCCCTTGTGTTGTTTTCTAAATGGGCCAGCACCACTTTGGGAAATTGGTTAGCATGTTATTCCACTTTCATTGGATCACGGCCCATCATTTATTATACATAAATATAGCAAATATATCATATGTTGACAAAAAACAAATATATTATATATTTATTTTGATTTATATTTGGTTTATTAGACTTGCATTTGCTTCTGTAGTCTGTAGAATCTAATAATGTTGAAACTTTATATTTGTCCTTTTTTACACACCTGAAACTTATTGTGTTGAGCTAACTTGCATTATTTTGTTTTTAGTTGTGTAAAAAATGAGGAATAATAAAGGATAAATAGGATTCAAAATTATAAAATAGATGGTAGATATTTTCTTTTAAAATCCTACAAATAATAAGTTTATATCATGTATGTTCCAGTTATTACTTCATCTATTATAAAGTATATTAAGTTAGTAATGGAAGACTTGTTTACAATTTAGTAGATTGATTATTAGTTCATGAATTAGTTTTTTCAATATTAAGGGAATAGATTAAACAACTGCAAATTTGTGTTATTTTAAACAAATTTGTGTTATTTTAAACAAATTTTTACTATATCTCATCTTGATTACAGTATAAACCAATGTGAACAAGACATTTAAAACATAAAACATTTGCAAAATTTAGCTAACCAAATATGAGCTGTTGCTAATGCTCAAACAAAAATTAATGCCTCATGGAAGTCACGGTTTACAATAAATTTACATATAATATAATAATGTATAATAAATGATAATGAAGATCAATAGGTAAAATCTTTTAAAATTATGGACAAATCAATGATTGGCCAAATAAAAATACTGAATTGAAGTCAATTAAAATCGTTTTGCAAAATAAAGTGTTTGAACATGTAGGTCTCACACTTTAGAACGTGAAATTAGTTAGATATTCCAATAATTTTGTATGAAAAAAATTTAGAAGGGTGAAATAATTAGATATAAAATTTGATTTATTGTTCAACAATATTGAAACAAACTTCATATTGATTTTTAAGATACATATTCACTTTTAGTGAATTAAAGTACTTTTTAATAATAATTTATTTAGTAGTCTAAGAAAACTTCAATTTATATATGAATGAATGATGTGTTTGTGCGACTCACATGATTACGTTATTAATATAAATATTGTTAGAATTTTTGAAGAGCTTCTGAAATTTGATTGCTTAAGTAAAGAGTTTGAGATTAAATACATAAGAAGGATAAACTTTTGATTAAGATTACAAATAAAGTATTTGAAAAATATTTTTTTTGTGAATCATGAAGCTAAAATGGTTCTATATGGGTAAATCTCATCATATGTGCAATTTGATGGTTTTAGAATCATGAATTATAAATAAGGATCTTTTTTGAGCTTGAGAAAATGATAACGAACTAATTGATCCTTAAGTTCAATATATTAGTGAAATCAAACACTAATATACCTTGCTAATTATACATTGTAAAGTATCATTGTTGTTAATCTATTAGATAAATGTAGATTTTTATATATACAATGACATTTAAACAAAGTCAAGTATATACTTTATAAACTTATAGATGTAGAAATTTTAAAAGTATACGAGACAAGTTGATATCTTATTTTAATTGAGGTTTATGATTCAACACATGCAAAAGATTTATGTTTTGTGTTCCAGAAAATGACTACATTGCTAAGTTGAAAAAATGATGCATTGGGTGATAAAACAAAACATATTTTGTCCAATTTCTTTTAACTCGTGATCTTCAACTAAATATAGATAAGAATATCAACAAAGTCTTTTATGTGATATAATATGATACATCTTTTTATAAAATCATTGTTAAGTAACGTTTTTCAGCATTAACTACAAACGATTGATCTTTGTTGACTTAAAGATTATTGTTTATTTGAGGAAAAAATAATTATATTTCAGATGCTTTTTCTTCGCCATTATTTTTTTCTATTAGATGTTTCTTGATAAGATTTTTAATGAAACAATTTCCACATAAAATATGTTGTACTTTTTCTTTCATTGAGACTTTTGCCCACTGATTTTTCTTAGTAAGATTTTAACGAGGAATATCTATAATGGACATTCAAAAAGAAGTATTATATATATATATATTAATTTCCATGGGTTACAAAGTACAATAATAGGTGCATTTGTTTGAGCTTAAATAAAAATGATTTTTAGTTTAAAAAATTTAGAGATTTATTTAAAAATAATTTTTTTTTTTTTCGTTTGTTTATTATCATAAAAATGATTTTTCATCTGTTTGTATACAATTTCATAAAAGCGATTTTTTAAATTATAAAATTATCATTAAAGACATGACTCTTTTAAATACATTAATTTATTTCTTTTCTAAAATTATCATAAGCATGTTGTCATATTGATTATCCATAGTCATTAAGACAATCGTTAATAAACAATTAAAATATTTCAAATTGGTCATTTCAAAATTTATTACTTTGATTCATTTCAAAAATAATTAATGTATTTAAAGTATTCATCAAAAAGTAATATATAAATCCACAATAGCAAAAATAAATTTGTATATGAATAAGGAAAAATAAAGTGATTCAAATAAAAGGAATAGAAACAAAAAGAAATGGACAAATGGACAAAGAGAAAAAAACTTAGAAAAACCTATATTAAATTTACATGGAATGATGAGAAAAGTTAGTAAAAATTGATAGACGACAATTTTAGATTTTTCAAAAAGGATAAGGATAGTTATATTATTTTTCTCATTAATGAGTTAAACTTGTTTTTAATTTGTGCGACATATTTCTCTCTAATCTATCGTAGATGCGATTTGAGAGAAAAACTACTATTTTTAATTTTTTATTATTAGCCAAAATAATTTTTTTAACCAAATAATTTTTAAAAATTTGGAACATACACCATTCAAACAATAAAAAGTAGATTTTAATTTAAAAAAATAGATTTTGTCACGATAAAATCTAAAGCAATTACAATCAATATTAGAAGACCATATTAATGTAGATCATGAATGTATATTATTGTGGCCTTTATGATCCTTGTAACTATTAATATTGACCCTATAAATAAATAGATGGTTCAAGACACTTGAGTTTTACACCCAAGTACATAATGTTATCTTATTCATTACTAATTTCATCTTCATCTCTCAAGCTATCTAAACTTTATAATTGTTCTATACTTTTCTTTAGCTTATGCTTTTCACAGTCTAGAGTTTTATCTTGAGGAAGAAAGGAAGAAAACAATGTAAGATGTGAAAAAAATCTCACACATGTGTCTTTAAATCCCAATCAATTTTAAATTTGGAATAGAAGACAAAATATGAGAGAATAAAATATCATAAAAAGAAATAATATAATATAAAATATAAAAGTAATTAGTGAAAATAAATGAAATAAAATAAATAATATTTTATTATATATAAAGAAAAGAAAAGTGAGATAAATAAATCACTTAGACAATACAACTAAATATAGTTACACAACAAAACTTATAATCTAAACCGTTTAATCTTAACTTAAATTGCTTGAGTGTGAGATTTGCTATTAGGAGGAAATTTGAGTGGGAGTGAAGACGTGTGAGTGTATGTATTGAAAGGGAGAGGAGAGAAGAAAAAAAACAAAGAAAATGTGTTGAGGTGAGAGTAGAGTAGCAAGTCTCTCTCTCCCTGGGGAGAGAAAGAGAAAAAAAGAGAGAGAGATAGGAAGTTAAGGCTTTAGAGACAGAAAAACAGACACATACATATATTAGATAGACAAAAAAATAAAAAACTGCTCACTTTCCCATTTCTCACACTTTCTTCTTTCTTCTTCTTCGTCATCACATTCGTACACACACACTCTCAATTCTCAAATGATGAATTCAAGCAAAATCGAAGAAGAAGACGATCTTTTCCTCCGAGTCCCACCGGATCTAGTCATACACCCTCCACACCAGATCCTCCCTCCCACCACAACAACAACAACCTCACCACCACCACCAGACCCTCCCTCTTTCTCTCTTTCCGAAATCGTTCTATTCCCTTCCCCTTCCTCCTCCGACTCCCCACCGAGTCACTCCTCCGCCGACTCACCACCGAGTCACCAACTCACCACAACATCAAAACCCTTATTCGTAAGTCCCGACTCTCACATCTCCTCCCAATTCTACACATTCAATCCCGACTCCCACTCTCTCATGATCAACTGCCTCCTCCAAAACCGGCTCGCCACTCCCTCCGAGATCCGCGCTGCCACTCCACGCGCCGTCCTCAAATCATGGCGAACCGTTTGGAAAGACCGTAACGAAGAAACCGCTTACCTAACCGCATGGAAACGAATCCAAGACAAATTAACCGCGCGTGTGGACCAACACGGTAATCACTTCCTCTGTTTCAAAAACAACACGAATCAATTCGTTTCGCATATTAATCAATGGCAAGACATTGTTATGAGTTATCATAGTGACGCTGATCTTAAACATCTCGGTGTTAAAGACACCGTTGAGAGAATTAAACAGGTTTGGACTGTTGGTGCTAAGTTTTATGGTATTCCTGAGAGTTACATTCGTGTTTGTATCGGCGCTTGTCCTGTTTGCTCTGCGGTAGCCTCTGGATCTAATGTATCAGAGGCTGCCGCCGCTGCTAGGAACAAGCGGCGGAGATTTGAGTATACCGAATCCTTTGATGTGCCTGCTAAGGAAGTTCCTAGTAGGTTGCAGCAACTTGCTGCTAAGCATAAGGTTGTGCTTTGTATTAGGCAAAAGTATATTAGGTATAAGCCTTTTATGGCTGAGGTTAAGGATTATGCTTGTCATAGAGCGGGTCAACCTGCTGCTTCTAAGAAATCTAAGATTTTGAAGAGGGAGCCCTATGCTTCTAAGAGGTGTGGATGTGGGTTTCGGATTAGAGCTATTGTTCCGATTGCGAATTATAATGAGAAGGATAAGAGTTTTGTTTATCAGGAAGAGGGGATGGCGGTTTTTAAATTGTATGCTGTGCATTCGGGGCATGAGCCAGGGCCGTTGGATGGAAATGCTAGGATTATGCATAGGGTTGTTGGACATAAAGGGGGGTATTTGATGGATCAGGACGCGGTTGTTTATGGGGTGAGTGAGGAAATGGAGAATGATGGGTTTGGTTTGATGGGGAAAGATGAAGGAGATTTGCAGTTTTCGGTTTTGCAACAGGTGCAGGAGTTGAGAGCTGAGGTTGCGATGTTGGAAGGGAGGGTTTCGAAGATTCCGCAGGAGTTGTTGGGTTCGGTTTCGAGAGATTTGTTTGACGTTGTGAATAAAATTAGGAATATAGGGGAAGTGGGTTTGAAGCCGATGGGGTTACTTCCGGATAAGTCGCATGCAGACGATGTCTTGGTTGGGGATAATGATCTTGCAAACTGGAGTAGTCATCACCATGAAAGGATTTACGGGGATGGCAAGGACACAGAGCTGATTGAGGATGATGAAGATAGTTTCGGCCGCACTTTGGGAGAAGTGGTTTCTTGGGGTGACCATATCAGGACAGAGTGCAGAAGTCAGAAGGATCTGATGAGTGAAACTTGTAAGCCTGAAAAGTGGTTGAAATGCAGCGACTTCGATGAGAAGAGCATCCTTGATTGCGAGGATACTAAATTAACCAAGCCCATCAGACATGACGATGCTATTGTTTCAGATGTAGGTCTTGGTTGTATACAGGTTGATAGTTTCTACCAAGACAATGCTAAATGGTATGATTCTCCTTGTGCTTTGGATACTGGTGCAGATTGCGAGGATACTGGATTCCGTCATGGAGAGATTTTATAGTGCCATGAACGTCAAAGTTAATCCATTCTAACTTATTAGAGATCAGATTCTACCATGCGAGCTTCTGTACCCCTTTCAACAAATAGAAGTGGGATTGTACATTTATGTATACAGAAGATTGGAGCAGTTCAACTTGCCCTTTAGGTGTATTTTATTGTGTATGGTTCTGTAAAGTATGACCAATTATGCTTTTTTGCACATAACTTTGTTATGAGTATGGCTGTATTTGTTGACTTTGCTCTCTTTCAGCCTTCAGATTCTTTATCTTAGTCCTTCTTATAAAGCACATTGGTGTTTTAGTGGTCTGTTGTTGAACTTCAGATGATTTTGTATGTATTATGAGGAGCCACCGGTGATTTATATCCATATGGTGTTTTGAACTTTTTTCTTTACAAATCTACTCATTTCATATGTGTTTCATATGTGTATAAGATCATTTGGCTTTTTGTTGCATGAAGATTATCAACTGCCATGCCGTAGGGCTTATTAGACAACCCAACATATCAACCGTAGCTCAGCCCCACTCTTTTGGCAATTGCTTTTGTACCGAATTGAAGGTTGAAGGATTTTGGTGCTATGGCAAATGCCTTCAGGTACATCCGGTTTTCCTCCCCATTTTCGAACTGCTAAATTACGGTAGTTAAGGATTTTTGCAAACCTCCCCTCCTTTGTTACTGTGTTTTTATTTTAAATGCTAGAATATATGCTTAATACATTGCCTGGCTATGTATTAGTAAAATAATAGTTTTGAGGTAGGTGTATGTACTGTTTATTCTGTTATACAAATCTTTTTACTGACCGCTAGCATAAAATTGGCAATTTCATGGGGGAAAAAGGGAACCTCACACTTAAGTTTGAATTCTTTTTCAACAAGTAAGGGATTCAAGGGTTTTTTTCCAATTGGTAATCTAACACATCTCACTGTAGTATCCATATCAGAAGGTATTCAAGACATTAACCTTAGGTTATGTGCAGGGTTCCAATAGTTAATTGAGTGGCACTTTTCCCCTGTGTTTGAGTTAACAATTAGGAGTAGAGCTACTTGAATAAATATTTCAGAGATTTTGGGTTCCTTATATTGTTGTGTGCCCATCCTGTATGAGGAACTTTTTTAAGTCAAGTTAGGCTCCTAAATAAGATTGTTTGATAATTCAGCGAAGAGCATCAAGATGAGTTCATAATTTGATTGCTTTTGCTGTAGCATGTCTCGATTAGCTTGCTACTGTTGTATACACATGGTTTGTTTGAAGGACAATAGATGTACATGTATTTTCTAAGGAAAACGAAGATGTTGATAACATTGTCTTTGATTCTTTGTCAAATAATTTCATGGTCCAACAAGTTTGTGTCTCATCTGTCGAATATTATTCTAGGGATCCTGTCCTGTTCATTACATTTTCTTTGAAGTATTACAAGAAGAAGTTGACAACTAAGCTTTTTTCTCCTAGGATTTTCTTTGAAATAGTAGTCATATATTTAATATACTCCTGTATTAGACAGTAGACAACCAAATTACCAAACAGAATGTTGAAGGTTAGGGAAATTCAGGGTCTTTTACACATCATGAATCGAGGTGACAACTTTTATGCTTAAAATATTATCTTTGATTGTTGTTCTGTCTGAATTGGTCTTTATGGTAGTAGTGTCTACATTTTAAAATTTACCTGTAGCTTCATGCTTGCCATTGAGTTTACATCCTTCAATGCCTCTTCTAAAGTTCATTCATGTTAAATAAGATGATTTTTGTTGCTTGAGTTATTACTTATTAACAACCATTTCACTGCCTAATTATAATTTTACATCTGTCTTTGCTTATGCAAGTTTCCATTGGCTCGGAAGGCAACTGACCCGGAGAAGATGCCAGATACTGCAAGACCAAGAAGATTTTATCATAGCCTTAAATTAGGTATGCTTTTATATATAGATAGTGGCTTGCTGTTTTAAACTGAAAACACATCATAGATCATCGTACAGTCTACACCTTGTTTTTCTGTGTTCGCATTCATGATTCATCATAGTGCCAGATATGGGCCATTTTCTAGTCCTGAATCTATCTGCTATTACATTCTCATGTATCTTTGTGAATTTATTTCGTATTCTTTGTTTGTTGATTTAACTTTGTTTTTTGATTCTTTTACTATGATTTAATCATATCTAGTCAATAATGCAAATAATTTTTACTTGTTTCTACACTGGATGCCAGTTTGTGCCCTGGAATTTGCTGTAACTCAACTATTAGAAGGTACTATTAAATAATGTCATATGTCTGACACCAATAGATTTCATAAACTTCAAAGTTTAATCATAATTTATACATAAATAAAATAAGAAACAGCATTTTGAATTTATACAAGTATGGAACACTGTGGTTTTCGTAAATGAGACTGTTTGTATATCAGTTTGTTCATGTGTACCATCTGATATTTTCTAACATGATAAAACAAGTTGTTGCAATCAATATACCCTTTCGGTGGCTTGGAAGCAAACAGATGCAACCATGTTTTGATCTGGAAAATAATTATGAGAAAAAATTGAGAAGCAAACAGTCATCCCACATCCCATCCTTTTTGTCATCATGTAATTCTATGATAGAGACCAATGTCTTTTATTCAGTGTTGACCAGAATGATGAGCTTAGAGTTGGTCAGTTTCTCTTTGTTTTGTTTTATTGTGGTTATAACTGGATAATGGAATTATTCATCTGTGGCCCTAAGCTGTTTCATTGTTTCCCTATGCCAGAGTTCATAAATTTGTCTTTTACTCTACTGTTATGATCATTACTAAAGACTGTAAGCTGTGAAGGGAATATGACTCGGGTCTTAGTTACTTGATTGGTGACTATCTCTTGTGAGTCTCGTGCAACTGATCAAATGTGAATATTTGTAGTTTATATTTGGCGATAATATCTTAAGATGCAATGTGATAAACTATTACATATTCATTGGTAAT
>NC_021166.2:50227062-50252728 GCF_000331145.2 Cicer arietinum
AAGAGGGAAACAGTGTATTGAATATATACTGAATAGTGTTATTCTGATTTTAATGTGATAAAAATGTGTTTATAGTACCTGGTATGTTAGGATCGGTGGTATAGGGTGGATGAAATAGAATGAGCTAATTAGAATTTAAAAAAATGGGTCTTAACCCATTCCATCCTCTACCGTCAATCCGAACATACTATTATGTTGGATTTGTACTACAGAGAATTAGGGAGAAATAACCTGGATTACAGAACAATAACATAGAACTTTGAGGCTCTGCACACTCCCACTTTCCCAAAGCCACAATTTACTCAAACGATCAGTTCTAGCCGAAAAAAGATACAATTGTGTTTGTAGTTAGTATGATATATTGAAGATGTATCGTATCTGGATGATAATTACAGTTTTAGTTGGGAAGAAGTATTGAAGATGTATCTAAAATGTATCCGTGGAAATATTTTACAAAAGTATTAAAGAATTTGTTGAATACTTTTTGGATATGTATTTGTTATGGTATTTCTTATTATTATGGTGTTGATTTAACTTTAAATTTGAAGAAAAATTGAATTGTTAAGGGTAAATTTGTCCAGAAAAAGGTCCAACCAAAATTAAGAGTTACCTTTATATAATTGTATAGATGTATAGATTTTGAAAACCTACACACAAATACATATTACTAGTAACTTTTAAGAAGAAAAAAGAACAACCAAAATTAAGAGTTGCTTTTATATAATAGTGTGCGATGCCATTGATTTGGAGTCTCCTACTCACTCAAATAGTATCTCTTAGTGATTGATGGCTACCATTTTATAGTTCTTTGGACCTAGTTTCAGTGATCCATGTTGAATGCATGGAGGGACTACAGAATTGGATTAGGTGCAGTCAGCACTTAGGAACCATCTGATCTTGATCGGATGATTCAAACTCAAGACAGTTTTTGATTTTTGTTTACTAAAAAATTCCGATGTTAAAAATTGAACTGTCCGATCTTGATCAGACGACCTCGAGCTTGCTCAGTCACCACTTGTAAATGCACAGAATCAGATCCATGGTCAGGGTATTTTGACTTCGTAGGATCAAAATTCAGTTATTGTGGCATGTGCTTTTAGTGCAGTTCCAAAAAACGAGACTCTTTGCACTGGTGAATATTTTGTGGATTTTAATTATGTTTGGCATTTCATATTTGTATCTAGTTTTACGATCTTACTGTTTTGTGAGTGCTTTGTGCAAAAACATTTATTGCAGTAGCACAGAATTAAAGGACTGAATCAAGCAGTTTCTTTACTTGACATAGCAGTGATTCTTTACAAGTTTGTGATGAAATTAGTGTAATAACAACAGACATGATTAAAAGTTGCATGGAAATTTGAAGTACCCTTCATGATCATTCACCATGGATGGAACATTTCAGCCTGTGGTTGTATGTGCTTCATGATTAGTTAAACTGACTTTTAGTTATTTAGTGATAGGATGGTAACTATCACTCCAAAGCTGTTAGACAATTAGTGTTCAAATGCAATTGACTGAAGTGGTAGTTTTTATACCAATACCAATCAGTTTCTTGAGGATTCAAATGAACAGCAAAGAACTTAATGTTGGTTTTATATTCCAACTCCATAAGGCCACGATTGTAATCAAAAGATGATGATTTCATCATTAAGCCTAGTAAAAAATCACAATATCTTGCTTGTATACTACTTAACGTGTAAATTTAGCTTTCTTTTAAAGTCCCCTCGTTTTCTGGACATGGTTTGTTCCTGAAGTATATCTGAATTTTAGGTTCCTGACAGGTGTTTACTGTATTTTAGATGAAATAATTGCAACAGTTAAAGTAATTTTGAGTGATCACACAGCTAATTAAACTCGGACCAGGATTGGCCATAGTAAGCAGCCTCTTACTGCATTGTAGTTAGACACATCTAGACTGTTCAATCACAATCAGATGGATCTAACTTTAAGTTTGAATTTTAGATTTAAAAATAATTAAAACTCAAATTTTAAATTTAGACTGTCTGATTTTGATTGAACAATCCAGATGTGTTTACTGCAATCATCTGCATTAAATCCAAATGCAATTAAACTCTGTACATTTATTAAAACTCTTGACAATTACAACCTGATGGACATTTAGCTCAGTATAGAATAAACATTTGGATGTTTCAGAATAATTTAACCAGATACTCATTTAAACCTGATAAAGCATTTGATAGAATACACTAATGCATAATCATTCTATTGTATTATGCTATTGCTACGGCCTTTTATTTATTTATATTGAAGTTTATGTTATAGCTGTCATTACCAATAATAAAAGGAAATGGAAAATTTCTTTGCCAAAGGGCTAAATGTTGGTTACATAATTCTTTTTGAAATTAGTACAAATTGTTCAGGTACAATTAGTAACAGGCTCAGGAAATTAAGTGAAGTTATAATTTCATTAGACAAAAAAAAAAAAAAAATACAATGCCATTAAAATGCAAGAAAAATGACAAGAAAGAAACCTCAGTGAGAATTAGATGGCTGGAATCTTACTCCAGGCAAGTACCTAGAGACAAATTCTCGAGCCAAAGCTTGGAGTTCCTCATCCTGAGGTTGTTGATCTGATTGATTGAAGAAACTGCTCGAGTCCAATGATGTTGAAAGTTGTTGAAAAGGATCAAAATGCATGGACATGTTAGAGGCACTCTGCAAATCTGCATTTGTTCCCAACTGATGGGACGAGGAGGAATGAAGACTCGGCGATGAGCTTTGAGGGTTTGGAAGAGATGGAGCTACTGAAATTGGGAGGCGTTGCATTGTTGCAAGGCTGTGTTGAACATAGGTCAACTCTGCCTGCAAGCTCATAACCTGCAGTGCACCATACAAATTCAATGATAACAAATCTCCAAGACATAATTTATTTCGATCCAAGATTCATTGTATCTCAAAAAACACCTTTGCAATGCATGATTTTTACTAGTCAAAGCATTATTTTGACACCATCAGAGATCGAATCTGAGAGCACCAGGTCAATTCTGGAGTATTCCGGAGTTGACCTTGTAGAGGCAAGAGGTTCGGTTCTAGATTAAGGTATGTATGAAACAACTTAGATGTGAATTATTTCATCTCTAGTTTATTTGTGAATTTAATGGTTAAACAATTTTTAATAAGTTGCACATCTTGTACACCATATGAGCAAGTTATTTCTGGTGAGTGGTGACTTCTAATTATAAGGGAAGTAGAAGGTTAATTATTTTTCACCCCACGAACATGTTCCAAAATTAATTTATTAAGGGAATAACCCTTTATGAAATATAATGTTAGTTGTGTAGATCACATTATGCTGCAATATATATATCATCATGTTATCTATTTAATCCATCTACCAAACAGAACACACCTAATGAATAGAAGGCTAATTTTCTGAAGAAAATGGATTATTATTCTCTGATTAAATATAGCTTTTATCTAATCATAAAACATGCCACTTGTATAGAAATGTCACAGGTAAACAGATAGAGATTGATACATCCTGGCATGCTCCAAATATCTACATGTATGTGAAGAATTAATATTCTTATTTGATATCAAGAGATAAACTTCAATATTTTATTTTGACTGCTAGATTGATGCTACTTTTTTAATTGCAGCCAAGAATACATAATCAATCTTATCCAAACAACTTTTCCATTTTCTCTTATTGGGTAGAGAATCTAGAAGGGCTAATTAATTGGTACTACTAGTAGTATTTGGTAACTAATCACTTAGACAATGGAATCCTGCCTAATTAAAGTAAAGAAATCCATTGATATACATCTTCCCAATAATGGCCATAAAACGAGAAATAAAACATATATTAATTATTGAGGGAGAGTTTTGGTACAATTGTTTTTTAAATTAAAACATATATTATTTCATATGAAAAATATCGTTTTATAATTTTTTTTATAACAACAACCGTTTGACTGTTTATAAGTATTGTATTAATATTTTTTCTTAAAAAATATTTAATATTTACTATTATTAGTAGTAAAAAATTCATAAATTTTTAAATATTTTTCTAGTAAAACTTTAAAGAAATTTGCAAATTAACATAAAATATAGTTGTGGTCTTTTAAGTCATTTTTAAATTTACTTTAATTACCAAAACATAATACCAATGTAAAATATTTGACGGACTTAAATATTAAATTGTTGATGAAAGTATTTTATACTTGTATTTATATAAGGAACCAAAATTTAAAAAAAACAAAAATTCTAATATCTATAACGTAAGGTAATTAAAAAAGAAACTTAAGAGATAAAATAAAAACCTAAAATAACATAAATGAATGAAAGTGTAATTTAAAAAAAAAAAAAAAAAAGGTAAAATCTGCATATAAGTCGTAGTTACATGTAAATTGTATTTCTTATATCGGACTATCAAACTTTATGCTTTAATTTCTATTGTGATTTTTAGGGTCTATAAAATTTTAATGTTTCAATTGTAGTCCTTATAACTTATAAATACACTTTTTAGTTAATGTAAAATTATAATGTATACAACTTTAGCTCATGCGAAGACAAAACATGTTAAATGGTCCTTTAATTTTAAAATTTATAAAAAAAATTTACAAACATGTTTAGAACATAATAAAAAGTTCTTCTATAAAACTTTATAATTTTTTAATTTAGAATAAATTAAATATAAATATTTTAAGTATACAAAACTCAAGATAAAAGTACCTAAAGTGTGAATTTAAAAATTAAATTTTAAACCAATTATTTGTAGAGGATTTTTTAAATTGTGGTATTTATATGCTTGTAAAAATTTATTCAAAAATATATTTTAAATTGATAAATAAATTAAAATTGTATACATAATAATTTTATAGAAATTAAAATTTTTATTTTATTTTATTTTATAGAAAATAAAATTAAAATATTAAAACATGTAATTTTTATCCATGTCTGACTTACACCATTTATTAAATATTTTTATAAGTGCACTGTTTTTGATAATTTTGAGATGCATCAATTACTTTGTCCCGATTAAAAAATAAAGCTAAACATCTACTACATGATTGTAGGTAGTGAATTTAATACTCGAATATTGTCTCTACTATACTATATTCGCTAATATACAAATTGTAAACCAAACCATGTTTATCAAAAGTTTGAAAGTCAATACTAAAAATATTTGAATATTTCTCGAGCTGCTAATTGTGTTGCTTCTTAGCTCCGGCAAGCAACAGACAGTCCTCCGTGTTCAGCCACCCAATTGGCGGCTGCCACCACTATTCCTCTCTTTTAAAATATTGCATGTTAACATTAATTTCACAATGTTTATTCGTTAAGATACCTAACCAATTTTGTATAATAATATTTATTTTATCAACAATAAATTGATTTCAAGTCCCAAAATTTTATGCTAGTTAAATTAAATATATAATCAGCCCTAGACTTTCTAGTAATGTTTTTTAGAAAATTGTTAAGGTGGTTGGGGAGGGCGTCTCGTATCTTTAAAAGTTATTCAAAATTAAATCTACGACAATTAACATCGTTGAGTTTTAATAAAAATTTATGATCTTCTATATATTTACTACTTACACAATAATTTTATAAATATTAATTTGATAAATAAAAAAATAACATAAATTGATTTTTGAGTAATTAATTTTTATTTTTACTAATCTTAGCCATAAGTAAAGACAAATAAACATTGACCCTACTTCCAAAGAATAATATTATCTCGTGTCTCTAAAATTTTGAACTATTTGTAAACATTAATAATCTTCCAAAGACTTCATGATACACTTTTCACCATGAAGAAGTACAATTAGTCGCTACTTCATTTTACATATATATTGGCTGAGACCTTGAGATACAAAACCTACCTACACTTATAGGGGTACCCTAATTAAAAAATAATATGGCCAAATTGTTAACAAACGTGTGAAAGCAAATAGTACATTGCACTTTCTATTCTATATCATATCCTAAAGGGTAAGATCGATCTTGACCAACGAGGAATGCAAAACAGTGATTATTGTCAAGGGACAAAATAGATAGTACATGTGCAGAACTTCACACCAAGGCGCACGTTAGCAGGATCACTAGACATGAGTCAATTTAATTTGTTGAGTATTATTAATAATACCACAGTTTGTTTAGTTAACTATCTTATTCTAAAGAAAAGAGTTATAATAATTTAAAGTTTAACTTTGAGGTAAGTAAAATCTGATTAAGAGTTGTTTTAGTGAAGATTTATATTTAGATTTTTATAAATAATTCATTTTTAATTAAAATTTATTAAATACTTGAACTAAATTACTTAGTTAATAATATAGCTATAAGAATCCAAATCTAATGTACTTGTGAATAGTATAGATCTACCAATATATATATATATATATATTAAAGTGTGTACAAAATAAAGATACCACTATATATAGAAAGAATCAATTAAGATCAACATAAGTATTCCTTATTAAAAAAACCAACACTATTCCCAAATTAATATGGCCAAAATGGTAAAAGAAAATTGATAAAATATATTAATTTTTAAACAAATTTTTGCTTAAATATATTTAAGGTTGTAATAATTTAAAAAATTACAAGCAACAAAATTAAATATAGAGTGGGTATAACGAGGGCACATTCTTTGTGTGGGATAATTCTCTTATCACTTTTATAACACATAATGTTGTGTGTACTATAAAATGCAACAACAAAACCTAAAAACCTCCAAAGAGAAAAATACTAAACCGTTGTTGGATTGACATCTACACTTCAATTTCTCATATATTAATTTCAAAATATATGTGATTAATTAAAACTTAACAAATCATCCTAAACTTCCAAAATATAGGGATTGAAATAGACGGTTAATAGAGTCGGAAAAAGAGGTCTAAAGTTATATCTCTCGGTCGTGACTACTAACATAACATATTAACGATTAACATTTTTGTATAAAAAAAACTAGTAAAGGAGGAAACAAAGATTATTACAATGAAGAAAAAAAAATAAAAAAAAATACCTGTTGTTGAAGTGCAAAGATGTGACCAACACAACCATAAAGAGGGTCTCTAGACCTAGCAAGAGCTTCATAGCAAAGAGTAACAACAGCATCAAGTCTCTTATGAGATGGAATACGCATGAGTAGCTTAGAGGCATTGCTAGCACCAAATACTTTGTGAACCGCTGCAAAATGAACCGTTCCTTGGTCCGAGTCAAAATATGGTGCAAATATGCAACCTTTCACACACTTTCTCCTCAAAAACTTGCAAGCACCACAAGGCCCACTTCTTTCATTTCCACCAATCTTTCCTCCACAATAATCCATCTCTCTCTATTTTGTTGCCTTAGTTTTGCCAAATCTTTTCTTGTTTAGGGTTGAAGTTGAACCAAACTCTTGTGAGTCATAAAGAAAGAGATATATATAATGAGGGAGATATAGATATGTTGAGTTTGTGTGTAAGTGTAAGCTATTGTTAACTTGATTTTGATATGGAATAATGAAAGAATAATAATGAGTGAGTGCTTTTGGTGGTGGGTCAATCACTTGAGTTGGACTAGAGCTATAGATTGTTTAAATTTAATTTTAGTATAAATAATGATGATTATGCACACAATTATAAAAATTAATCTCTTTAACTATATAAAATTTAAATAAACGGAAAACTTTCCTCAAATGTTTACCACTATAAATCAATGACTACAATTAGAGAAAAAAAATGAAATCTATTTAAAAATTTCATGTTTTTCCTTTTTAAGTTTAATTTATTTTTAAATTTAATTTTTTATAGTAGTTTAAAGGTATTACATTTTCGAGCTTAATTCATACTGAATACCAATGATTAAATTGAAAGATATTCGTATAAAAATTAATAATTAGTTTTCCAATGAAATTAAAAAATATTGGTAATATTGAATATTTAAAAAATTATAATTTGTTTATTAGTATATATAGTAGTGTTGGTTTGTGGGCTTGAAAGTGTGAAACTTTAAAGCCACGCAATAAGTTGTATGTATAAAATAGAGGGAAATTAAGGAAAAGAAGAGGGTTTGCGTGAAGCAAAGATAGTGATGTAGTCATATGGTTGTAATTCCAATTCCAACCGTCACACGTGGGACAAACATCCTATCCTAAAATTTATCTTCTTTCATATCAAAACTTCTAAGCTGTCACCTCTTGCTTTTACTTTTCTAGCTCCTCAAATTTAAAAGGGGGTGTAGAAAGAAAGAAAAGACAACATCGTACACTGTTGGTGCCCTGTGGTTCTGGTAATTAAAGGTTTTTCATTTCTTTCACCACTTTGCAAACAGGGCCATTTCTACTGTCATGCCTTTGTTTTTTCTTGAGTACGAGATTAATTTCCCTTTCGGATAATCACATTGTTCTTTCTCTTTTACCTTTTCTTGTCGTTTCAAATTCAGTATTTCGTATGTCTTTCATTTCAATTACTGTTTTAACACCTAATTTATGTTGGTCAATACAACACCATGTTAAATTATAAACTTAAATACAATTTTAGTTCTCATTTTTAATAATTTTTAGATTTTAGTCCTCTTATTTCTAAATTAATATTTTGGTTTTTTAGTTTTTCAACTTTTAAAATTAGATTTATATTTTTTTACGTATATTTATGTGACAGTTTAATATAATGTGGTTTTTATTAATTTAAAAATTGTTGCCACGTCAGATTATATTTAAATATATAAATTATATTTATAAAATAAATAATATTAAAATTGATTAAAAAATCTTGAAAAAAATCCATAAAATACAAACTATTACTTTTGAAAATAGAAAATTTACTTGTAAAATACCATTAAAAAAACAAGAAAGACTAGTAAAAATTAATAAAAAAAAATATTAGTAAAAAAACTAGAAAATTCCCAAAAAATACAAATAAAAATTAAAAAAATTACTTTTAAAATACTAATAAAAAACCAGAAAAAAAAAAGTAAAAACCAAAAGAAAAAAGACAGTAAAAAAAAATCAATTAAGACCAGTAAAAAACTAGAAAAATATCCGGAAAAAGCCAAACAATTTCAAATAGATGTTCTACATAGAATTCATTAACTTCGTATCCCTTAATATTTTAACAAATTTTAGCACATCGTCATCGGAGTTTAGCGGCCTCAAACCACGACTAAGTGTTAGTTTAGGATGACGATAATGCAAGCTTTTAAAATCTCTATACCCAAATTTTTAACCACTTTTGATATATCCGTGTAAGACATGACATCGACATCTCCACCATAACTTTTTTCTTCCATTTGACCCATAACATACATTTTGCAAGGCATTTCTATAAACAACCACCATGATATATACGTAATATGACTTTTTGCCTTTGTGATGACCTATAGGATTCAACACCATAAAAAACAAGAAAGAACATAACAAAATCAACAACACAAAGGCACAAATAGCGAAAGACATGAATGTATGTTATTGTTATAATCATCAAATTAATATTGTCCCAAACTCATTTTTCTAGCCCGTTCAACAACAATAATAAGTATGGATATGTCATTTTTCACTCCACACCACTATTTGAAGTTTAAAATGATTTTGTAATATTTAATAGCAAACTCACTAAGAACAATATAGTTACAAACACAAATTATGAAAATCTTAAATAACACAGTAGAGATTCAAATGAGAAAATAGACACATACCTTGAACACAATTGATGATTTAAAGATGAAATCATCTACGCAGTCGATGATTCACAAAATACGAGCACAACACAGTGAATCGCGGGCAAAACAACAAAGAACAAAGCATAAACGCATAAGAACCGTGATGAACGATGAAACACAGAAACGTAGAAGAATCGCGATAGAACGATTACGAGTTAACGAAACAGATACACAACAAATGAACTGCGAAACCCAGAAGAACCGTGGTGAATCGCAAGTTGACGAAAAAGATGAATCGTGCGTAGAACACGGAAAATGTTAATGACGATAGCATTGTGTTTTCCTCTTCTACTTGGGTTCTTGTTTTTTCAATTCTTTCTCTTTTTATTTTGACTCAGTCAACTTTTATTTTTGAAATAAAACATAAACATATTAAACTAATACGTATTTCAATTAATTATAATAGCTTTTTACATAATATAATAAATTAATATAATAATATTTATCTGATATGGCAATATGTTTAAATTAAGAAATACCAAATCATATTAAGCAATGTCACGTAAGCATAAGTAAAAAATGATAAATCTAATTTCAAAAATTGAGAAAATTAAGTGACTAAATTTGCAGATTTAGAAATAGGAGGACCAAAATCTAAAAATTGCTAAAACATGACAACTAAAACTGCATTTAAACCTAAATAATCTAATGAAAATGTACACAAAAACTTTTATTCTATGAATTTAAAAAAAATAATTAAAGTATTAATCACATCGTTTTCAAATTTTAATTTTTATATATAGTTTCTTAAGAGTGATGTTGGGACACATTTAATTTAAACGAGGAGGTCCACTAAAGTTTATCATTAATATTGTTTGATAGAGATTAATTATTGATAAAGTTGATAAATACTTGAAATCAATATATAACCAGCAAAAGATTACTATTTAATATATATATATATATATATTCATTTACAAACACATAATTTTTTTTATAAAAGGCTAGAGAGCAAATGCATGACATAATAGTAGAAATATTCAAGCGATGTTAGTATCTAAATACCACTATCTATCATCTACAACACCCACAAAATAATATTATGTAAAAAAAAAAGAGACGGATAATTTAGGGAGACTAGTTAAAACTCAAAAAGACTATGAAAAGTTGTTTGGATAAAAACTTTATGAAGAAAACCCAATAAATACAATTTGTTGAATATCTTTTGGAAATTAAAGATTTTTTTCTACAAAATCTCCAATAATAAATAGTTTGTCATTAAAACTGATGTATTCCTTAAATGAGTTAAATCTCCATAAGAACTAGTAAGATATTTGTAGAACTTAGAGTGATTCAAGCTCCACAAAATCTATATATAATGGAATATTAATCAATTCCACAAGCATTGTGGATATGCCACTTAACCAGGTTAAACAAGATCTAGATAGATACATCAAGTTGTATCATCATATCGAATATATGAGGGATTCCATGTTTACGAACAAGGTTGGACCTTGATAGAGTCGCCCTGATGGATATAAGATGCAAATGGGTCTTCAAATGAATACTAGAATCGATTGTATATTGAATACCTTTAAGGCATGTGTGCTAAAAAATGTTTCATCCAAATCTATGGTTTAGACTATGATGATATCTTAGTCAAAATGCTTAAATCGTTCATAGATTCTCTTGTACATATAGAGGTTAGTGGAAACGTTATTGATTTTGATCTTATTTGTTAAAAATATACGACTCATCAAATAACAATATTCCTACGAAACGTAAAATCATAGTTGGAAACATTTTCTAAGTGTTAGGATACACGATATATAGAGATATATTTAGATAGTTGTTTGATCTTAATCAACGTACATATGATAACATCATAATGATTTGTCTAGAAGATAATATTCTATCTCATCATAATGATTTTATTTGTTGTGGAAATTAGAATTATCATGTACATCATTATAGTTATTACACCATATGTCTCATATGCTATGAGAAAACAAAAGATTTCGATTTCATTTTAGTGAAAATTACTAAATTGTAATCCATAATGTCCTTTAGTATTTAATTAACTAAAGACATATTTTTGATAGAAGGTCAGAAAAAGGTCATTGTAAGGTATTACGTTGATACTGCCTCCAAATCGATAAAAAGTAATTTAAGATTACCGTTTAAATTATCATTTTGCATATGTTGTTGTACTTTGAGAAGGAAGAGTTCCAAATCAAGGATAACTTTCTCTTATAAAGCTAAATATATCTACTTCTAATGTAATTAGATGGGTGTTTGAACGAGGAAGTTCTTTTGAACTTGATATAGTCTCTACCTTTACAAACTTGATTTATCTTATTGTGATGATGATGGAGTAATTGTATAAGGTAAAGAACCTTGATCTCACCAATGATTCAAACATATACTTAGTTGTTTATACCTCATTTGATAGATGATCAAAAGAGTGAAGTGAATATGTGCATAATGACTACACTACAATATACTAAAGGAGTCTATTTCTAAGTAGTAGTATGATACTCAAACTAGATCGATGAGTAATATGTTAATGCCTGATTGTCTCTAGTGTTGGTGAGAGATTGTTGGTGTAAGCCCTAACGCCAATCTATTTTATATAGATTATTTCGTATCATAGATTTAAATCAAATATCTAATTTTGGTTATATGTACAAGACATCATTTATTATTCTATTAACAATATAATATAATAAAGTCTTTAGAATAGATAGTTCATTTAATAGAATATCAAGTGTGACTTGATCTTGAGATCCTATTGAACATTAGAACCTTTTTTTTAAAGTATCCATAGTCAAAGTATTATTGTTAATTTGAACGACAATAATATTTCACCACAAAGGCATAAATATTAGCTGTAATATTTATACTAAATTGGACCACCATAAGAAAGCTACATAATTATTGTGTAAGTGTCATTAGTAATTTTCATGTGATCACAATGAGTAGTCGTTCGCAATGAAGTCACTATAATCCCTACATGAGGAGTTGTAGGCTTTAAGATCATCAAATGTTATTTGTAATAGGACAATAATAACAGTTGTTATTGTACTTGCAATGAACCATGTGGATGGGGTGTGAGTCAAGTATGATTTGTTTCTCCTACACATCATGAGTTATGTCTTGGGTCACTCGATAGAGTAAGACCATCCAAATGCATGGTCATGTTAGAGTGGATTAATATGTGATATTGGATTCATTGGTTTTACACGTCTACTCAAGGATCGAGAAATAAAGAATTGAGGGTGACATATATTGTGACTTGCGTTCAATTAAGCTTTTGGATGAGGGGACAATTACTACACAAGAAATAGTAGTTGTGGTAAAGTTTAAATTGTATCTTCGATTTTCTCATGATTTGGGAAGTATTATATTCAAAGATGCCAATCTTTGAATATAATATTTATATTACATAAACTATATATAATATTTAATATTATTACTATGTCAGTGAGAACCTATAAGGGTCACACACACATAGTACTATCAACAGAACAAATGATTGAATTAAATAAGATTTGATTTAATTAGATGTTAATCATATTAAATATGAATTAATACATTAACATGTTTATCATTTATTTAATTGAATATGAGTTAAATTTAATTTATAGTTTATGTTTAATTAAAAGAGTTTAATTAAATATAATCATTTAGGTCTTATTTTTGTTGGATTCAGAATATAAGTCTTAGGGTTATATTGGTTCATTCTCTATAAGTAGAAGAATAGCGCACTCCACGAGTATTCCTAATTGTCACTACCTCATAGATTGACAAGTACCACGTTCTGTTTTGTGCTTGTGTTGATTATGTTGAGACGTCGATAATTTCCGCGTTAGTGATCAAAGTTAACGCATGATTGAACATAGATGCTACATGTTGATAATTTATCTCATCGGCGCTTCAAGAGGTAAACACATGAGCCTTTCTAGTAAAAATGATTTTCCGTTCAACAATGCGATCTTTCTCCTACGTATCTCCAGGTGCAATGGAGAAATGAAAGCTACGGAGTTCTTGCATAAAAAATGCGGATATATTGATTATTTTTAAGGAAAATGTGTTTTGTTGTTGATAAAAAAGTTGTTTTGAAAAGAGAAAATGAGTTTGTTTCATTTGAATAATTATTTTAAAATATAAGTTTTAACACTATCAAGTTATACAACTTATGTCATAAAAAGTAAATGTCTAAAAGGTTGTCACATCTAGTTAACCTATTTAAGAATATTTTTATTATTTTGATTATGAAAATGAACTTTAAAACCACCAAATTCTACGACTTGTGTCTCAATAACTCAAAGACTAAAAAGATATCATATCTAATTACTCAAGTTTAAAAGTCAATTTTAGATTAATTTATTTTTTAAAATGAGTGTTAGAACTATTAAGTTGTACAACTTATGTCCTAAAAGCTAAAAGATTAAAAATGTGTCACGTCTAATTAACCCTTAATAAAAAATTTATTTATCTTTTGAAAGATTTAATATTTATTAGAAACTGATTAAGCATAATATATTAAAAGAAAAATTGGACTTGTTAACAAAAATGAATATTGAAGGCCTTAAACTAAAAAAGAATAAATGGGCAGCTTAGAACGCAAACCTAATTTCAGTATATAATTAAAAAAAAAATACAAAAAACAAGTGAGTCTAAACCTAACTAGAAAGAGAAAAGAAAGATGGAGCGAGGGTGACGATAATTAGAGAGAGAGAGAAGAAGAAAAAACAAAAAGAAGAAAGAAAAAAAAGAGAGGAAGAGAAGGAGTGGGTCACCGAGAATAAGAAAGAGAGAGGGAAGAAGAAAAGAAAGAAAGAAAGAAAGAAAGAAAAGAAAGAAAGAAAGAAAGAAAGAAAAAAGTGACAAGAAGAGACCAATATCAAGAAAATGAGACAATTCTTAGTTGTTAAAGATTGTGTTTCACACTAGTCAGATGTACCATCTTCGCTCCAACGGTGGTGAGGGGTGATAATTCTTCTTTCTATTGGTCAAACATTCCATTAATTGTTACCTATTTCTTATTCTCGCTCACTACAAAAAAAAAATGATCTTTGAACTTGTATTCTTAAGGTTATTTTCTCATCCTTATATTTTAGTGGTTAAAAAAGTTCAATTTTAAAAATTATGCACATTTTTTTAATAATAGTGACTTTAGGGTGATAATAATTAACAAACAAATCTATTGTACCAAAGAAAAAAGGCTAAATTACATATGTGGTCCCTTAACTTAATTTTAGGTAACATTTTAGTCCTTTATCTTTTTTTTTTCCCAAGTTGGTCGTTTATTTTAATTTTAAGTGACAATTTGATATTTTATGTTTTAAAATTTCAACAATGTTATCCTTTTTATACAAAAATTCAAAAAAATCATCAAAATTTTCAACCAATACCCATAAAATTAATAATCATCTTCAATATAATGCAAATTTTATCAAATTCATAACTCAAATATTCAAATACACTCATATTTTCATCTCCAACAACATCGAATAAAGAATGAAAATATGAGTTTATTTCAAGATTTAAGTTGTGAATTTGATTAAATTTGTATTTTATTGAAGAAGATAATGAATTTTATGGGTTTTGTTTGAAAAATTTGATGATTTTTTTGAATTTTTGTAAACAAAAGGACAACATTGTTGACATTTTAAAACATAAAATATCAAATTGTCACTTAAAATTAAAATAAAGGACCAACTCGGAAAGAAAATATAAAGGACTAAAACATGACCTTAAATTAAGTTAAGGGATCGCGGATGTAATTTAGCTAAGAAAAAAAAATATATTTACCTCAATACTATCAAGAAAAGAAGAAGATATTTTGTAAAAAATAGATAAACGTATATTTATAGAGTTTTTCTTTACTTGTTCAATTGTTTTCTCCTATGTACCTCTCTTTGGACTTCCCTATTAATTTCATTTTTTATGTTTCATTTTCTTTGTTCAAAATATGATTTTCTCTACACATTCGATTCATTTAAATTTTTTGCTTATTTATTTTTATCTCACTGTGTTCTGTGCTAATCTTCTATTTATATGTAAAGATTAGAGTTGATTTGCAGGGAGCTAAAAAGCTGTTTTTTCAATTTAGAGCTTTAGGTCTATACATTATAGTGCTTAGTTAGACATAGACACAACAATTTGACTAACCAATTTGTTTTTATTTCAAAACACTTGTAGAATCTAATTACTTTTATTGATGTAGGTTTATTATGTACCATTTTTTTTTTTTATATTCTAGTTTATATTTTTTACTTTTTTTATTTCAAGATTAATAATTAAAATGAAGATTTTTTTAGGAGGAGAATTCAATTGATGGTAAACATATTAAGAATATTACAATTTAATTAGCCAAAAAATTTAGAGTACATATAGCAACCATGAAAATTTTTAATATAGATCCTTACTTTGAAAAATGTTTAATACTAACGACCACATAAATCGTCTATTAGAAATAGACGTTAATGATCATATTTATGTCTATGATGGAGATGTTGACTTAAATAATATCGATTAAATAAAAATAAGGAAAACATATTTATTTTATATTGAATCGATATCAATCAAATAAGAGTTGTATCCATAAAAACGATAAGGTTCGTGAATTATTATTTCGTATTAATATTATTAACCGTTGTTAGAATTTTCGATAGTTAAATATTATTCTATGGTGAACCACTTATAAAATTGAACCAATATAGAACTCATTCACCTTATATATAATCAAATTAAAAATATAGAAAAAAATTGAAGTTGAAATATAAGTTTTTCCAGGATTATATCCTAATTTTATGGGTGATAATCATTCTACATCATCGTATTATATATTATGTTATTTAAAGTATCACATTCATCATTTTTTTAGATAAAAAGACCAATTTCGTAAATCAGTAAAAATATGAGACTAAATTACAATTGAACCTAATTTTTTAAAAAAATAAAAGAAATTTATATCTTAAAGCCAAACCCTTCAAGCACAAGGTGTGCAAAAAGAATTAAAAAAAAAATACAATAATTGTTTAAGATTAATAACATGACGGTGAATGCCAAAGACACATGTATTACATAGAATCAGTAACTAGCCACACAGATTGCACCAAGGAGAGAGTATGTAATTAATTATAAGAAAAAAACTATATTTATGGATATAACTATAATCAATGAGCTAGCCTAATAATGAAGTGACAAAAAAGAAGCACAAAAAACCATGCTTGATGTGATTACAACGACATTGAGTCGCAACACAACACGGGGCAGAGGGACCCACCAATTGTGTTAGTGGTGTCACATTGGAAGGAAGCAAGAAGAAATGTTACATTGGGGAGCACTGTGGTTTGCACTTGAGAATTGAGATATGTATAGGAACGTAGAGAGAGATGTGATGAGTCTTATATTGAAATTTTCATGTCATTCCATCCAATCTATTACAATTATATGGATAATAGTGTAGTAACATCAGAGTGGTGTGATAGTTACTTTGATTACTTAACTATTTCATCATTTGTTTGATAGATGTCAATTATTTAGAGGACTCAATATTTATATAAAACCTTGGTTACTCTAAAAATTAGCTTTTACTCTTGTAAAAATAAAATAGATTTTAGCCTTTTACAGTTATGTAAAGGATGTTATGAGGCTTTTCTTTTTTCTACCATAAAAAAATATTAAATTATTATTCATTAATAATTAAATATCTAAGTATCATTTTTTTAAATTCTTAATTTTATTAAATGAGACATCAGTCTTTTAAATTTTAATTTCTCAAGATTTTTTTTGTTGTTAAAAAATGATAAAAAAATATCGGTCTTCACATATCAAATTCTTCTGATAAAAATTAGTTTATTGTAATAAAATTACATTGAAAAGTTGGTATATGAGAAAACTAATTTTCTTTTATTTTTTTTAACAAAAACAAAGTCTTAAGAAGTTGGGGTTTGAGAGGTCGATTTTTCACTTGATAAAATTGATAATTTAAAAAAGACAGTACTTTGGTATTTACAAAATTATGGATAATTAAATCCAATATTTGGTGGTGTGGCGTTTTCATTTAGTTGCCATTCTTAATAAAGTGGAAATACTTGTTTTTGGAGAACGATCTATTTGTTTTTTTGTTAAATCTTCGTTAGCGATCTTGAACTTACTTGTAATTAGGAGTGTTCAAAAAAATCAAAAACTGAACCAAACTGTCGAACCAAACCGAACCGAACTGGTTTTGAATTGAACTGGTTTAAGAACCGAACTGTTTTCGAACTGATTTTGTAAAACCAGAACTGAACCGAACCGGTTTTTCAATTCAAAAAACTGAACCGAACCGGTTTTTATTTCAAAAAACTTGAACCGGATTTTTTTAAAAGTAATTAGGGGTAATTATATAAATTTTGGCCTATATGAACAAAAAAAATTAAGTTAAATCAGTTTGGTTCGGTTCAAAATAATAAACCAGTTCACCACTTTTATAAACCGGTTCGGTTTGGTTCTTTGAACTGAAAACCGGTTCAATTCGGTTTTTTTAAACTGAAAACCAGTTCGGTTCAATTTTCAAATGGTTTTAGTTCAGAACTAAACTTTGCCCACCCCTACTTGGAATGCATATTAGATATTATTTGGTGGAGATGATTACTGGAGCGTAATTACATAGTTTAATAAGGGGTTTTTTTAAAGAAAAATTAGAGTGCAAATGTATACAATAGAATTGACATCACAATTATGTTACATTTTAAAACTATTACTTATTATTTGCAGCATCATAATAAATTTATTGAATAAAAAATATAAAAAATGAAAGGATTTGAGAGGTTAGCCAAAAACCCAAGAAAATAAGGATGAATAGAACTGTCTCTTTATAAACCTTAATTGCAGAATCTAAAGAGATAAAATCAAGGTAAAAAAAAAGTGAAGTGTAATAAAACAAACATCGTGATGAATAAGTACCAAATTTAAGAAAATATTTAACGAAAATAGAAAAAGGAAAGACTATGTCAATTGCGATAGAAATAATTTCAAATACAACATAGCAACAAATTTCACCAAATAAAACAACAAGTATAAAAACCAATGTTAGCAAGCATATGCGTGTGTTGTCTTTCCTATAAATATGAGATATGTATAATTTAATCACCTAATCTCTAACTACTAAGGCACAAGATTTTAATTATTGAAAGATTGAAAGATCTCAAGAGCATAAATAAGAGTAGAAAGCTCTACATGAAAGGATTTGAGAGGTTAGCCAAAAACCCAAGAAAATAAGGATGAATAGAACTGTCTCTTTAAAAACCTTAATTGCAGAATCTAAAGAGATAAAATCAAGGTAAAAAAAAAGTAAAGTGTAATAAAACAAACATCGTGATGAATAAGTACCAAATCTAAGAAAATATTTAACGAAAATAGAAAAAGGAAATACTATGTCAATTGCGATAGAAATAATTTCAAATACAACATAGCAACAAATTTCACCAAATAAAACAACAAGTATAAAAACCAATGTTAGCAAGCATATGCGTGTGTTGTCTTTCCTATAAATATGAGATATGTATAATTTAATCACCTAATCTCTAACTACTAAGGCACAAGATTTTAATTATTGAAAGATTGAAAGATCTCAAGAGCAGAAATAAGAGTAGAAAGCTCTACATGAAAGGATTTAGTAACACCCAAATAATCTAAAAGTAATCAGGAATAGTACCACTTGAGTCCTTATAAAAAGCATCAATAGCAGAATTACCTCTAGAATAAGCACCATCGATATTGAATTTAGTTCAACCATAAAGAGGTTTTAACCAAATAACTTGTGTAATAGAACATTTTTTTATTGATGAAGATGCAACACTCTAGATAATTTATGAGAGAGATACGATAGAAGAAATCAATTGAACAACAGGTTGAATGGTAATATGCTTATTATTAAAAGTTAATTAGTTATAAGCAATCCAAATAACTGAGATGATGTGAATAACATGTTAAATATTAAGTGTTTTAATTTGGGGCATTTTTTAAATCAACTAATTGAATGGTACATAAAATATTAAGGGGTGTGTACTCGATTAGGATTTGAATGAAATTTACAATACTTTTTTATGATGAAAAAGTCTTGGTATTCCATCAAGATTTAATGTTTTTAAAATAAGTCTAGGGGTTTATACAAAAAATAATAGTAAGTCTTGGGATGATTAATTAAGATTATTTGGATTTTTTAATTAAAATGTAGAAATTTATTGGTATTTAATAAAAAAAATTACAACTTATAAAAAGTGTTGTGGTATTCAAAAAGTTTTAAATTTTTATTGATTATTTTTTATAATGGATTTTGTTGAATTTTGTTGGACTTTTTAATAGGAACTTTTTTTTTCTTTCTAATACATGAGATTTCTATAGACTATTATTTTTTATTTATTTCATATTTTCTCATCTCTCTCTCTCCATCTATGTCCTTTATGGCTTCTCTTTATACTCATCTCCCCCTCCTTTCTTTATTTCTCTTTCAGTTAAAAATCACATTATCAAAGAGTTGAAGATTCATCTCATATTAAATATAAGTTTGAGAATTTGGTACAAAAGAAGAAAAAAAATAAAAAAAAATAAAAAAAAATAAAAAAAAAATTAATTAAAAAAATAAAAAATTTCATATTGATGATTAAAAAAATAAAGAAATAATAATAATAAGTTTTCTATATATAACTTTGAGCAATATGTTGGAATATTTATATTATATAACTTTATATTCCAATAATATTATATGGGGTATATTTTTTATTATAATTATATTAGCTATTTATCAATAAATGCCTTAATAAAATTGTGATCATCTTCCGGTTAAATAATTAATTATATTATTAATTAATTATGCTCCCCAATATTCCAGACACACTGCATATTGCCTCTTCATCGAAAGAGTGCTTGGGACATAAATAGTCTAAGTTGAGGAAGAACTTCAAACCGCGAGTCCTCATCATTTGTCTTAGAGACTATCAAGGATTATCACAAAGAAAAAATTAACTATAAATCCAAGTATTCTCAAAATATAATATCTTTTGATAAATAAATATGTGGTACATTATAAAAGAATCAAGATTCATTGTTATTAGATCTCAAGAGTAACAAGATTTTTCCATTGTTTGGTATTCAATACCCAGAACAAATCCTTTAAGCCATAAGTAAAGACACATAGACAAAATTAAATTTATATCCTTTCAAAAACTGAGAAAAGTTGATATGGCACAAACATGTGTACGAATTTATCATAATAATTAATCACTACTATATTTTGAGGGGAAGGATGTGGGATGGGTAATTTAAAGTTCTAAGTATGACGAGAACGAATTGCCCCTATCTGGTTTATTAAATATCATTAATTTAACAGCATTAATTTAAGAAATGTGGTGAATGTACGGTTGAAAATAGAGTGATATTATTTAATACGAAATAAATTTTAAAAGTATAAAAATAATAAATTATCAATTTATTAAAAATTAATTAAAGATAACATTTTCCAAAACAAAAAATGAAAACTAGTGTTTGATTAAAAATTAAAAGAGATGTAACAAACCTGATGATAGGTGAGTGTACGTAATTTCCAGAAAAAGAAAAAGTTGAACTATTTCCCGTTGAAAAAAAGGCTAATTTAATTCCTTTTCTAATTCTTTACGAGCCCATTTGTTGATTTGGGTCAAATTGGTCTTCCACAGCTTTTTTGTAATTGACTATGAACAAGGTGCATGAACTTAATTCTTTCATTTCTATATATATTATAGTGTAATTTCTTTAAATGTGAACGCCTCAAATTTCTATTTAAGCAATTCAAATTACATTGTTAATATTTTATGCCAATTAAATTAATCCAATGAATTAATTGTTAAGATAATTAAAAATATATAGGCAATCAAAATAAAAAATTATTTCATATTTATACCTTAAGTTGCAGGTATGAATCCAATTTTAATGACAAGAAATATGAATAAACTTTAATTTTCTTCCAATGTCAACTTTTGTTTTTGTTTAACTTTAAAGAAAATTCAGTTCTCAAAATGAAATAAAAAAAACCAGTGTGAAGAGTGCATCAACTAAGGCCATATTTGGGCTTACAAGGGACCAATGTCTAATAAGAATCGGAATCGTTCCTATTAGAAGGACAAATAAAAAAGATATCATCTGAGGCAAATTATTTTTTAATAATTTTATATTTGAGAATTCTCCCAGTAATTATGTATGTTTTTCTTTTATCCCTATCAAATTTAAATTCTTTAATTTTTTTTTCTTTCAACTATAGAATAATTATATGATCAATTTATGTTATTTATTGGTTGGACGTGTTTCTCTCATAAAAGTAAATCCTATATGGTTTTCTTATTTTGGAGTTAGTGGATCAAATAGCATTATAACGTAAAAATTGAAAAGGATCAAATAGCATTATAACGTAAAAATTGAAAAGGATCAATCAAGTTCCTCAATTATGTGGGTTCGAAATAGAACTATAGATGACACTAATTTAATTGGCTTTGGATGGCATGTAAGTTTCATTTTGGTAATTGTATAATTTCACATATACTTTCACACACAAAATTATTTGTGTATATGTCAATTTGATATCATGAATTGATATTAGGTGGCTCCCGAGTTATATAATGATGATGCAACTCATCTTTATACAATATGGACGGTACGAATAGTTTTTAATCTCATTTTTTAATTTGTTCCAACAATTTAGAGCTTATAAACCTCATAACATAACTTTTTCAATAAAATAATATTTTGGTTTACAAGAATAAATTATTATTTTTTATCTTTTTCAACAAACATTTCGAATATGTATTATCACTATGGCCAATTTTATTTGTTAAAATTATTGTCATCGTCAGCGTTAGTATAAAGTTGAAAAAAAAATCTAAAACCTCATACATAATAAACTTGAAGAAATGTGTTATTAATAATATATTTGAATTATTTATTAAAAAAACAAATATATTTAAATTAATAAGAAAGTACCTAATAGCGTGCTATAAATTACTTTGTCGTTTTTTCTAAAGACAAAATAGATTATTTTGTCATAATTGACACTTGTGATAATGATGAAATTTTTATCTTCCTTCCAATTTTTTTATCTTCCTTACAACTTATTTGATGCAAATAATTCCCCGTTCCATGTACTATCATACTATAAATAAAAATAATTTACAAGAAACAAAAAATATGTAATTAATTGATTGAAGTGAAGTGCTTAAAAAATTTAAATTATAGGTAGATCGTTCTGAAGAATCTAAGTTCGAATCCTAATTGAAATTTGTTATTGATGTGAAGATCTTGTTCATGAAATTATATATGAAACATATATTTTCGACATAAATAAACTCATAATAATATCATCAATACAAAATGAAAGTGATCTTTTTTAATGCAATCAATCGAGGAAAAAATGGCATTTCTCTCTTTTAAACATAATGACTTATATTTTGATCACAAAAAAAAAATATCCTAGACAATATTTTTGTTGTAATTTTTATTTATAAAAAAAAAATTAAACGGTAGTCTATATATTAGCGTCTTCTTATTCTTTTTCTACGCATGTTTTTCTTTTCTCCTAAATCTCTAAATTTTCCATCACAAAGAAAAGAAAAAGGAAGAAGAAATATAGTCTTTTTCCCTTGCTTTTCTTACGTCATCATCATCACCATCATCGTCAAATTGAATTCCAATTTTCTTTCTTCTAGTTTTGTCAAAATTGCTTTCTTAATTTGTGTATTTGCTAAAGTGGCTGACTTTAGTTGTGTGGTTTCCTAAGTGGTTAGTAATATGTACTTTAAAATTCATTATCATCATGAAATGAAACATGCATCTTTATGGACGCCTCTGTGTGCAGATTAAATTTGGATCATGTAGTTGCTAGAAGAATGCATAACTCGCATATAGTTATATTTTAACTTGATTATGTGTTTTTGAGGTGACTTATGTTAGCTTAATTTATTTTATGATTTTTAATTTGTTGTGATGAAACTAATTCTTTACACCAACATTTTAGGTACTAAGTATTTGTTGTTTAGTTTTATGATGTTTGCTTGATGTGTGATCGTGAGAAAAAACTATTTTATTTAAAAATAAAGTTTTGTATTAATAAAACTGATCCGATACTTTTAAAGTTTATTTACTTTTTGTTGTTAACTTTAATTAACAAAGCAGAGGTGGACTTTCCTTGCATTAGGAAATAATTAAATCGTCGTTAAGAAATCATGGATCCCTCTCTCGTATTATAATAACGGAATTCCAGAAACTTTATAAGAATGGTATAAAAGGATACCTGAAGGAACATAGGTACACAATTATTTTGACCTAAATACCTATCACTCAATGACAAAAATTGATTTGATCGTCGGAGTGTGTGCAATTAAAACACCCGACGAGGAACTTGAAGACACAATCAATGCAATTAAACCGTCTCTCTCTTAGAGTTGAGAGTCCAAGTTCAGTGCTAAATACATTCTAAAATCATAATACCTATATATTATGTCTTAAATTTTTTCGTCTTTGTGATTGGCTAAAGAATTTTCCTCAATTAAACATTCTATGCGTGTATTTTTTTAATATAGGAAAATATAGTAAATTATGTGTAAAGTTAGATTTCTTGGTGTTCATTCCTATTTTTTTCAATGGTAGAGCATACATGCCGAAAGATGAAGAAGAAAGAAAAGGAGGAAGATACAAGAAAAAAGAAATGTTTTTTTTTTTCATTTTTGTCTTTCAGTTTTTCTTTGAAGTAGTTAAAGAAATGTCTGTATATTGGTTAGTCTTCTTTGGATGTATGAGTTCATTCCTAGACAATAGCATGAAATTCTAGTAGAGAACAAAATTAAGATTTGAAGTGAAGACTTAAATCTGAAAATATTAAATTTATAGAAAAATATATACACATTCCGTATTCAATATTGGTTTGTTATTAGGCCAATTAAGACTTTCTATTTTGTTACACATAAGTCAAGTGAAAATATATGCAAATTAATAGTATTGAAATCATAAGACGATCGTCACGTGATAATGGATGATAAAATACAAAGTTAGATAAAGATATGATAAAATAATGATATGATAAACATTATGATATCATGTGACATTATCATATCATGTGTTTGACACACACAAGTGGTCCCTTAACTTAATTTCAATTGACATTTTAGTCCTTTATCTTTTTTTTTTCTCTCGATTTGGTCCTTTATTTTAATTTAAAGTGACAATTTGATCTTTTATGTTTTAAAATGTCAACATGTTATCCTTTTTTTTATACAAAAATTCAAAAAATTTATCAACATTTTCAAACAAGACCCATAAAATTAATTATATTCTTTAATATAATACAAATTTTATCAAATTCGTAACTCAAATCTTCAAATAAACTCATATTTTCATTCTTTATTTGATGCTGTTAAAGATGAAAATATGGGTTTATTTAAAGATTTAAATTATGAATTTAATGAAATTGCATTATATTGAGGATGATAATTAATTGGCTTAATTGCACTTTTGGTCCCCTATTATAGGTGAAAATCGAAAGTAGTCCCCCCATTTTGTTTGTCCCCAATTTTAGTCCCCCAAACAGAATTTGAGTCCAAATCATGATGAGTTGTCATTTTTTTAATGACGTGTCAATAAAAGGGTGACGTGGTAGACGCTTATGTGGAATAAAGTCATTATTATATTATTTCTGATTAAAAAATTTCATTTATATTTTTAAAAACCATTATTATAATTGTGACAATATTTTTAAAAATACAATTTAATTGTTAAAATTAAGTTAAAAGAAACATAGCCCCAATTCAAAAATGAAAAACATCTGAAGCAGCGTGAACGCAAATGAAAATCAGAAGCATATGAACTAGCTTGAACCCTAAATCAAAAAACAACATCAATTCAACAAAACCCCCAAATCGTGAATCCTTTTCAACAAAATCGACCATTTCCCTTTTCTTCATCATCATCATCCGATTCCGATTTCGTCTTCTTCTTCATTGTTGGTCATCTTCCCTTTTCATCTGGGTTCTTCTTCTTCATCGTCTTC
>NC_021166.2:50253089-50257267 GCF_000331145.2 Cicer arietinum
CAAAACCCTAAATCAAAATCTGAAGCAGAAGCATATGAACATCTGAAGCAGAAGCATATGAACTAGCTTGAACCTTAAATCAAAAAATTGCCCCAATTCAAAAAAAAAACCCCAAATCGTGAACCCTTTTCATCAAAATCGACCATTTCCCTTTTCTTCACCATCATCATCCGATTCCGATTTCGTCTTCTTCTTCCTTGTTGGTCATCTTCCCTTTTCATCTGGGTTCTTCTTCTTCATCGTCTTCATGTTCCTTTGTATTCTGTTGTTTCTTCTTTTTTCTCTGTTTCATTTCTTCTTCGTTTGTTCGTTGTGTTTTTTGGAGAAAAGAATGTCTTGTCATTCATATTCAGTTACAAGCAACAATTCTCATTTGAGAATTAGAAGAAGAGAATGTTTGTGTGGACTTGAATCTCCTTTGTGTACTTCTTGGACGGCTGAAAATCCAGGTCGAAGGTTTCATGGTTGTGGATTTTATAAGGTAAACTATTTGTCAAAATTCTGGATTTTTTTTTTTGGTATTGTTTACAGATTATAAAAATTTGTTGTTATGTTGTTTAGTTACAGGGTACTTCTTGTTTTGCTATTATGTTGTTTCAGTTACAGGGTAAAAAATCTTGCAATTTTTTTGATTGGTTTGATGAGCCAATGACAGAACGTGCAAAAGAAGTTATTATGTCTTTGATGAAAAGGATTGATGAATTCAAGAAGAAAGACAATGTGTCAAAAAATTGTGATGATGAAATGAAGTTGAAGTTGAAACTAATGAGGGGCTTTCTGGCACTTTCATGGATTTTGATTATTGTTCTTTTGGTTATTGTAATGTTGAAGTAATTAAAATGATTGGATTAAGGGTGTTTTGTAATGATGTAATTTAGGGTGTTTATGGTTGAAATTGTAATGTAATTGTTTAATATAATCAAATTTGTAAGGTTGTTATTATGAAATGAAATTAGTATTATTGTAATTCGATTGTCTATTTTTACATGTTAATAACTCAATTTGATATCATTGTATAAATACAATTTGGTCAAACAATTTTTCAGTTGTTTGAAATAATAAGAATAATCTAGTCAAAATAATCAGAACAATTTTCCAATTTTTGAACCTAAATTTGATATCATTGTATTAATGCAATTTAGTCAAACAATTTTCCAAAATAATCAGAATAATCAAAACAATTTTTCAAAATAATCTGGTCCATAATATGAAGTTAGAATTTTGATATCATTCCATCATTACATACTACTGCATTATAAAATAATCGTTCCATAACTTAGGTCCAAAAAGAGTTCATACTAATGCATTACAAAATAAAATTGTTCCTTCACAAGTAACCAAAATAAAAGTATTCATAGTAACCAAATTATATAGGTCCAAGTATCATTACATATTCATAATAACCAAAATAAAAATCACAAGTTTAGTTCCTATAATTGATTTGTGAATCTTGAATTTGTGGAGCTTGTGAATCCTGAGATAAAATTGTTGGTGTTTCTCCCTCATCACCTCCAACCCTTGTTGTCTTTGCTCTCTTTGTTCTGTTGATGTTATTTCCACCTTTTGGTATCTCTCTATCTGCTGCACTTTTACCCTTGCATGTCCTCATGTTGTGGCCAAGCTTCCCACAGTTTTTACATTTCACAGTTACAAACCGTCTTGGTAGTTTGTTAGAACCTTTTGACTTGTCATTGGACTTGTTCCTATTTTTCTTTGGTCTACCCGGTGCTCTTCTCATGATTGGGGATTTATAGGATCTCCATTTGATGCATGCCAAAGTTTTGGTCCATTTGATGACACTATAATGTAAGAGTAACATGTTAAGAAGTTTGTTTTCATATTTAAAGAACCAGAAACATGTTAAAAGCAGCATGTTAAAATCAGAATGTTAAAAACCAGCATGTTAAAAGCAGCATTTTAAAAACCAGCATGTTGAAAGCCACATGTTATAAAGTGAATGTTATGAACTAGCATAACAAAACCAAAACCAAATTGCAAGGTAGAACCAAAACCAAACTAAACTGCAACCAAACTAAACCAGAACCAAACTAAACCACAACCAAACTAAACCAGAACCAAACTAGAACAAAATTAGAACAAATTGAACCAGAACTAAACCAGAACCAAACTAGAACAAAACCAAAACCAAAACCAAAACCAAATTGCAGGGCAGAACCAGAACCAAACTAAACCACAACCAAACTAAACCAGAATCAAACTAGAACAAACTAAACCAAAACTAAACCAGAACCAACCTAGAACAAAACTAGAACAAAATTGCAGGGCAGAACCAGAACCAAACTAGAACAAAACCAGCAGAACAAAACCATCTAACTGAACTAAAATTGAAACTAGCAGAAAAAAACCATGTAGCTCAACTAGAATTGAAACTAGAACATCCATCTAATGAACATCATGTTAAAATCATATTAAAATCAGAACCAGAATTAAAACCAGAACCAGAATTAAACTAGCAGAATAAAACCAGAACAAAATTGCTTCAAATGAACATCATGTTAAAATCAGAACCAGAATTGAAACCAGAACCAAAATTGAACTAGCAGAATAGTATAATGCAGAATACCAGAACTGGACTAGCAAAAACATCAATTAAACAGAACCAGAACTGAACAAGCAGAACATCAATAATGCAGAATACCAATAATGCAGTTAAAATCAAGTTGTATACCTATAATAAGGTGAAACTTACGATTTTGGATCAGCTTTGTTGTGCCATATACAAACAAGAGCATGGCAACACAGAATACCGGTCAAATCCCACTTACGACAATCACAAGTTTTTGTGTGTAGATTTACCGTATAAGTATCTACACCATTTGTGACACTGAACAAGTTAAAATCATCATCTTCATGCCAAGTTGGGAACCAACCCCCAACTGCTCTTTTTGCCTTTTCCAATATTTGTTGAATCCTAGGACATATATTGCCTCTATATCGTAGCATGAGTTCTTTTTGTTTGACAATCGTTACTGTAATGTAATGTTTCAAACCTTCAAGTAATGTTATGATAGGCTTATCTCTATACTCCAATACAACCATGTTGAAAGCCTCACACATGTTGTTTACTTGGAGGTCACATTGTGTATCAGTGCGAAATGCTGACCTAGTCCACATAGATGGTGGGAGTTACATCATGTCTTTCCAAGCATCTTCATTGATTGCCTTAATTTTTTGCATTGCTTTCTCCCAATCTTGGACCACAGTAGCTCTTGCTGTCAACCAAAGAAGCTCTTTCATATATCATCCGGGATACTTTTTTTTTCCAATTCTCATACAAGTGTTTAACACATAATCGGTGTACCACATGGGCCCCAATGTTGGCAATGGCAGGTACCAATCCCTAAAATCAATTCATAAACAATAGCTTATTTAATTCATAATTCAGATAGCTTATTTAGAAACAGATTACATAGAACAAATTGCTTAATTCAGAAACTGATTGCATAATTCAGAAACAGATTGCATAAACATATTACATAATTTAGAAACCAATTACATAAACTTCAGCACACATACCTTTTGCTGATCTAAAATGAATGCATATTGCTTATGCTGAACATTGTTGAGGTCCTCCAGTAAAAGATCCAGAAACCATTGTCATGAGTCTTTTGTTTCTGCTTCAACAACTGCATATGCAATGGGAATCATTTGATTATTCCCATCTTTACCTATTGCGGCTATTAATTGACCGCCATAATCTCCCTTCAAGAAACAAGCATCCAACCCAATTAAAGGTCTGCATGTATTAGCAAACCTTACAAGCCTGCAAACGTACATATATTCTCTCAAATACTGGTCCAACGTCAGATATACCACACTTAATAATAACTGTAGAGTTTAGATTTGATCTCCTAAGTTCATCCGCATATTCTCTCAAATGTGCATATTGCTCCCTTTGAGAACCTTGAATCATTTCTATGGCTCTTACTTTGGCTCTATATGCTTGGTATGTAGACAACTTCACACCCCATTTATCAAGCGCCTCAACAATCAATCCCTTTGGTTTCATTTCAGGTGTATGTCTCAACATAGGAACAAATTTCTTGGCAAGCCATTCAGTCTTAGCTTGTCTATTTTTTGCCCTCCTATGACATGTATGATCATCTGTGAAACTCACTAATTGCCAATATTCATTTGAAGTCCTCTTACTGTTCCTC
>NC_021166.2:50265659-50266067 GCF_000331145.2 Cicer arietinum
TCAGCACACATACCTTTTGCTGATCTGAAATGAATGCATATTGCTTATGTTGAACATTGTTGAGGTCCTCCAGTAAAAGATCCAGAAACCATTGCCATGAGTCTTTTGTTTTTGCTTCAACAACTGCATATGCAATGGGAAACATTTGATTATTCTCATCTTTACCTACTGCGGCTATTAATTGACCGCCATATTCTCCCTTCAAGAAACAAGCATCCAACCCAATTAAAGGCCTGCATGTATTAGCAAATGCAGCCTTACAAGCCTCCAAACATACATATATTCTCTCAAATACTGGTCGAACGTCAGACATACCACACTTAATAATAACCGTAGAGTTTGGATTTGATCTCCTAAGTTCATCCGCATATTCTCTCAAATGTTCATATTGGTCACTTTGAGCACCTA
>NC_021166.2:50266146-50280518 GCF_000331145.2 Cicer arietinum
CCAAAAAAGCTGATTCCCAAAACAAAAAAAAAAAAAAAATTTACTACCCCCAAATCCCCCCCCCCCCCCCCCTCTTAGGCGTACTTCTATACTTACAACATGTATGATCATCTGTGAAACTCACTAATTGCTAATATTCACTTGAAGTCCTCTTACTGATCCTCATGTAAAATGGACATTCTGGCTCACACCTAACAATGATTCTCTTTCCATCATTCTTTTTGAAATACAAGTTATTCTTAGTCTCCATTGCAAAATCTTTAACGACATTCTTAACCTGCTCTTTTGTATTGAACTTAAGGCCCAACTCAAACCTTACTTCATCACCTTTTTCAGGTTGGTTAAATTTAGGAAATTTCCTAACATTCTCTTCATCAACTTCACTTCCTGGTGGAGTATCCAAATCATCAGAATTCACATCATTTTCTTCAAAATCAGTTGCAGAACTAGGCCCTGGGTTTCCTCTTGGGTTTGCATGTCTTTCAAATGATTTTTCATCACCAACATTAACAAAGATCTCAGTTGGGATTTTAGAAATCCAGTCCCAATCCTCATCCTCATATAACTCACCCATATCATCATCGTTGTCATCTGAGTTAACAACATAATCTTCATCATCTTCACTCAGATAATCTTCACCATGGACTGCTTTAGATTCAGGTTGAACAGGTTCATATTCTGGTTGATCTGGTTCAGTTTGAACTGGTTCAGATTCTGATTAATCTTGTTCAGTTTGAACATCTTCAGATTCAGGTTGAACAAGTACAGATTCAGATTCAGATTATGCTTCAGTTTGAATTGGTTCTGATTCTGATTTATCTTGTTCAAGTTGAAGTGGTTCAGTTTTTGGTTCAGAATCTGCTTCACCTTGGACTTGGAGTTTTTCAGCTTTAGTTGGCTCTTGAATTGGACTTTCATCACTAATAATAGGATTATCTATACAGTGTTCCGCAAAGACGTCAATTATGTTGAACCCTTTGACATCTTCAACAAACTTTAATACATCCTCGTCATTGTTGAGAGGTCTAAGTTCACGTGTAAATGAGTACTTCTAATGCTGGTACCACAAACGTTTAATACTCATATATCCCAAACTTGTGACCATTTTAGTAATTTGTATATGGGACATTAAGTCTACATCCCAAGACCAATTCATCTCATTCACTTGGGCACAAACGTACATCTTCATTGGGTGGTTTACAAAACTACCCCCATGGTTAATTCTTAACCTAACTCTGTGGACTGAAGCTGGCCTGCACAAAACAAACCATTGAATAAATCAGTCAAACTAAGCCTCAAACAAACTACACATGCACCACAAAATAATACAATAGAGCATATGGACCACATTATTAAAAACGCATGGACCACATTATTAAAAAGGCATAAAGGCATAGAGTTCTGTTAACAGTGTACATAAAAAATTTTGGCCCTAAAATCAAAGTTCAATACAGAGTTTAATAATGTTAATAATAAAACAAAGCGAAAACCCTAAAATCACATACCTAGCACAAAACTTTGTATTTTCTTTCGTATATGAAGATGGAGAGAACTCGAAATGACCTCCACTTGTCATTTGAACACGGATGAAAACGAGTCACTGATGAAAACGAGTGAACACTGATGAAAACGAGTGAACAAAGGACAAACACGATTTCACGATTTCATTTCACGATTTCTGTTTAGGGTTCATGATTTTAGGGTTCAGGATGATTTTAGGGTTCATGAGTGAATGCTTTTGATTTTAATTTGTTTAGGGTTCAAAATGATTTTAGGGTTCATGAGTGAATGCTTTTCATTTTGATTTGTTTAGGATTCATGATTTTAGGTGTTTTTTCTTTTAACTTAATTTTAACAATTAAATTGTATTTTTAAAAATATTGTCACAATTATAATAATGGTTTTTAAAAATTTAAATGATATTTTTTAATCAGAAATAATATAATAATGAGTTTATTCCACATAAGTGTTTGCCACGTCACCCTTTTATTGACACGTCATTTAAAAAATGACAACTCATCATGATTTGGACTCAAATTCTGTTTGGGGGATTAAAACTGAGGACAAACAAAATGGGGGGACTACTTTCGATTTTCACCTATAATAGGGGAACCAAAAGTGCAATTAAGCCTAATTAATTTTATGGATTTTATTTGAAACTTTTTATGAATTTTTGCAAAAAATAAGAATAACATTGTTGACATTTTAAAATATAAAAGATCAAATTGTCACTTAAAATTAAAATAAAGGACAAAAAAAAAAGATAAAGGACTAAAACGTTAACTGAAATTTAGTTAAGGGACCACAAGTGTTATTTAGCCTTTATAAATATCATATTAATTTCTTATATTTATTATAAAAATATTAAATATTTACTATATATTAAGAGTAATAAAGTTTTTTAAGAAAAGTTAAATTTTATTTCTGTAACACTTCTGATAAATAATATTAAGTTATTATAATTATATAAAAGTTTAAATATATTTTTGATAACTGTAAATACAATTTTTTTTTTATTTTGGTCCTCGTAATTTTTTGTTTGTTTACATTCCTATAATATAAAAAAAAAATTATTTTTGATCTTTAACGTTAAGTGGACGTTACAAAAACATTAATTGGCAAAGAGAAACAAATTTTAGTCCCTGTAAATATAACAATTTTCAGTTTTAGTCCTTGAAAAATATTTTTTTGAATTACATCTCTGCAATATTGAAAAAAAATTATTTTTTTCCCTTAATGTCTCTGGTGAAATGCAATAATTTGTATAGTTATTTTTATAAGATATTTCCAAATATTTATAGATAATCTTTTTTAGTTACCTTAATTTGTATAGTTATCTAATAACTTGTTGCATAAAGGTTAGTTCAAAGTGTTTGGTAAAGCTTTTATTTTATTTTATTTTACTCGAAACATGGTATCGAATCAAATAATATTGTTATTTGTCAGTTGATTTAAGTTTTATAGATAACTTATTTTCATATATATTCAACATGTATATATTAATTCTAGTAATTTTAAAAATATAGTTAATAAAAAAAGAGATATACAACAATAAATATATAATATAATATCATAATTAAAATAAAATAAATATAATATTAACTACAATTATATTAATATAAAATAATAATTAAAATAACAATTAAGATCATATGTATATAAAAGAAAGGAAGATATCTCATGAGTGGAAATGACTCTTGCACACAATATATAGCTTCCGGAGATCACACCAAAAGAGGGAAAGAAATATCATGATATAATATAATTAATACAAAGCTAGAGCCACTAGATATATAGATACTTTGACTATAATGAATTAGGAAAGTATAAAAGTGATTCTTTGATGTGATGATTGATTTGGTCCATGCCCTTTCTTTGACCTTCCTTTAATTAATTTAAAGTCTTTTAATTAAACATTATATTATACTCCAAAATTTCTTATCTATCTAAATAAATTAATGTACTTAAGCAGCTTATTTGCCGCTTGTTCAGGTGACATCCTTTGGTTCAAGACACAATAATTCAAACTGAATTTCCTGTAAGTAATCATAATTAAATTGTTGTATTAATATTTTAATTATCCCCAGGTGTTGACCGCACGGTTGAAGGGAACTAGTGGGGTCATCATCTAGTAGAATATATTTTATATCACATTTTTTTCATGGTGCACTTTTGCTGTCAATAGAAGCATACATAGGCAGGCCTAATCACAAGACAACTATGTTGCGGATCTTGTATCATATGCTTCAATGCACAAGAGCTTTTCTTTTCTTTCTTTTTCTTTTTCTTTTTTATTGATAATGATGCTTGAACAACCTATGTGACAATGAATGTGGAAAAAACAAATTTAATAATTGTTACTTTGTGTTTAAATGTTTATGTTTTTTTTTCTTCATAAATGAGATTGTAAATAGAATAAGATATTTACATTCAATTGTAAGATTTTGAATTTAAATTGGACTATACGAGAGTGCGTCATATTTACAGTCCTTTATTTTAAGTCATTTGTGATTAAAAAAAATTAAGTTTTAAAGGTGAGGATTTTTCGACTTGATAAACACGAGGAAAAAGTGAGAGGCGATCTATTATCATTAGATATGTATAAGATTCAGCGGAACCCTACAACTTGTCACGGTCCTCTAATTTTTTATTAGTTCTTTATCTTAAGTTAACTATGATCAAACATCAAAGAATAACAAGGTTGTCAAAATAAAATGTTATTTAGATTGTCCCGCTTATAATTAATACTACCTCCGATTTTAAATATAAAAGATAACTGAGGTAATTAAAGTTGATGTATTTGGACCAATTAACTTTTATATATGAACTGCATAGAGGGAGATTCTTATCGACCATATTGTTTGTCGTGCTCTTCCTCACCTTGAAATGATCCACGTAAAGCTACAATTGTCCGCGACCCAAACCCCTCACCTTCCCTACCATCAAGTTGTAATTATCATCCACACTTGAATGGTAAATGTGTTGGATTTAAGTTGACCGATTAGTTCTATATATATTGATTATGAATGAGTTAAAATGTTAAATATTTAATAGTGATAATCAATGTCGATTTTTGATGAAAATATGATATTAAAATCTCATACACTCCTAAAGCAAGATGTGTAATATTTTATTAAAATTTAATAAAAATAGTAAGAATGCACATTTAGACCAGTTTTTAGAGATCTATATCAAACAAACCATTTCTTCCCACATTTTAAATTTAACTTCAAACATTTATTTCAATTTTTCTAACTGTGTATATATAAAATTCATTAGTTTTTTCTTACAATATATATATATATATATATATATATATATATATAATATTTTTAGATTATTAATATTAAAGTATATCTTACCAATGGTTTTATTTAGTGATTTCATTTTCTTACTAGTGATTTCATAACCATTTTTAATTAGAGTTGTTATGTTTATGAAATATCAACTCATATAAGAATTCGACTTTATTATAACTTTAAGAAAATAAGTTTAAATCTTATTACACACAAATTATAAAAAACACAATTGGAGACAATTGTAAATTGCTTCCGATGAATATGAGTTAATCATCCTTAATTTGAGCATGAGGTTAATGTTTTGAGCACGAGTGGGTCCCGTTTAAGAAAAGTAATCGCATCGCTCTTAACTTTTATTCGGCCGTTAAGTTCATAGTGATCACTTATACGTGGCACCATTACGTCCACTGGATCCTCCACTGCCTTTCAACGCCAACCCCAAAAAAATATTATTACTATATTTAATAATTTTCTTTTGTTATTTTTTACATTTATTAAGTAAAATATTTCTGAATTATTAAAATTATTATTATTAGCCCATGCTCTTGTATGCAACATGCAAATTTGATCTCTCTCTATTCAACTCATTTTCTACCACAACTCATAACTCATATGCTAAGCGTTTTGGTTTTTTTCTTTTTTTTTTTTTTAGTAAAGAGTTTTGGAAGTTTATAAAAAAAAAAAGAGAAAAACGAAAAACAAAAAACCGCGTCATTTTCAACTCTTTGTGTGATTGAATTGAAAGAAAGAAAGAAAGTAGAGTTAACGTCTTTTACCCTTCACGCAGCTTAAAACACGCAGTGGCAAATATAGACACACCCCCTTCACACGTTTTCACACCTCCCCTCATTTTTCTTATTTGTTTTTTCTCTTCCTTTTCGTGTCTACAAACAAAAACTTCTTTCATGTTTTACATCACCATGTCTCACATGAACTAAACACCTAGATAGTGTGTGAGTATTAAGAGAGAAAAAAAAACAAGTTTCATAGGACAAATTCACATGAAGGAATAAGGCAAAAGTGGAAACTAGAAAGATGTGTTGAGAAGGATAAAAATAGTGCTAACTAAGAGAGATTTTTTCTTGTTTGCTTCACGCAAACATCTAACTATTGAGGTTAAGCCTTTGCTTCATCGCGTGGCTTTAAAGTTTTCTTCTAACCTTTTTTTAAATCCTTCATTATAATATAATTAACCTCACCAAACCCTTATATTCATACAAACACTCTCTTCTTCTCCTCATTCTTTTTTTTTCTCTATCTCTCTCTCTCTCCCTTCTCTTTCTCAATACTATGAATCCTATAACCCTACTTTCTTAACCTATTTAATTATTTACTTACTTGCCCTCCTCATAAAAAGTTTTAGTATAATTGATCTTGCCCTAGCAAATTAATCACAAAGAAGAAAAAAGTGCTAGCTACTACCATTTTTTAAGATGAGTATAAACTCTAGTTGTAGCGGTAGCGGTGGTGGTTGTGGTGGTGGAAATAGCGGCGCATGTGGTCCGTGTGGCGCGTGCAAGTTCTTGAGAAGAAAGTGTTTGTCGGGTTGTATTTTTGCGCCTTACTTCGATTCGGAGCAAGGCGCTTCACATTTTGCGGCGGTTCATAAGGTTTTTGGAGCTAGCAACGTTTCGAAGTTGCTCCAAAATGTTCCGGTGCACAAGCGTCTTGACGCGGTAATCACCATTTGTTATGAAGCTCAAGCAAGAATGAGAGATCCAGTTTATGGTTGTGTTGCTCATATCTTTACTCTTCAGCAACAGGTAATTAATTAGTACTAATTACAATATTTAATTATTGCTTAATTAATTCTTTGTTCATTATCAATCATGCTATTCTAGATAAGGATGAAGACGTTCTTAATTAATTTTTGCTTCTTAATTGTCTTATCCGTAGAAACTCCTTTCTTTCTAAGCTTTTCCAGCTAGTATAGCTAGCTTCTAGGTGAATACATATATCTTAGAGTGTATTCAATTCTTTGAGACTTTTCATTTAATTTTCTTTTTTAAACTTAGAATGATCCTCTTCATAATAGATATTTAGAAACTAGAAACACCACAAGCATAAGTATGTTTAGTGTAACTTCGATTTTTATTTGTTATTTAGCTAAGCATTGAAAATGGGTTTAACACTATTGAAAAAAGTTCAAATCTCATATAAAAAAGATATAACTTTTAACAAAAAAAAAGTTTATATAAATAACCTTGCAAATCGATATTGTAAATATTTTATATGTTTAATTCAAAGTCTAAAATACTATAATGATTAGATCAAATTTGACTAGAGTTTTGATGCTCATTTTACTACACCTTGCAATTTCACAAGCAAGGAAATTAAGAAAAGGAGGACTTTTTTGTTTCATTGCTAATTGGTACTATTTTATTTATATATAAAAATATAAACTTGGTAAACTAAAATATTTTTTGTTGGTAAAGGATGGATTCTAAAAGGAAAATGAATCAATTTATTTTTATAAGCATGGTGTTTTAGTTTTTGAAGGAAATTGGATTGCCTACACCCATCACAAATCCACTATCACGTAATTGAATATTATAAATCATATAATCTTTAATTAAATCTTTTATAATTAAATTATATATTTTAAATTATATATATAAAAAAATAAATATATATTTTTTAAAAGATCAAACGGTCCACAATTAATGTCTGACTATGTAAATGTAGATTTATGCTAAGGATAGGGAATTCAAATCTTTTTGATGAGCAGCATTGGTCAACAAAATCTTAGTAATAGATGTATGCTAGTAGTATGCTTTATGCCATCCAAAAGAGGAACAAAAGTTGGGTTTGTGTTTCTGGGGAAAGAGGAAAATGAGGTAGGTCATGCAAAAAGCCATAGAACAAAGGGACAGTTTCTATGCTTTTTACTGAAATTCACAAAGCTTAATTGATTAACAAATGATGTGGTCGGCGGTTACATAAATGGTGTAGAGACTAATAGTCTATGGCTTCAACCATTAACATCTTTGGTCTTGGTTTTTGCTTGTTTTAGGGGTATTGGTCGGTTTGTTTCTTGGGTTTTGGCTATTTTGATAGGTGCATGTACGTTTTTTATGTCCCTATTCTTCTCATAGAAATTACCATAATCACTAAAAGAAAATCATTATAGCAATCTCACCAATCTTGTTTTGATTATATAATTATTTATTAAAGAGAGAATTCTTAGATGTACAAGAGAAAAGTGGGTGTTGGTATTTTTAAGTTACAATTAATCTTAAATTTATGTTATTAAACAATAATCAAATATAAAAAAAAGACGAAATTTTAAATGAGTGATTGTTGATATATTCCACAAAACTTCAAGTACCAAAGATTGAAAACATCATAAATTCTCACTTAAAAAAATTATAAATGGTAAAATGACTATTTTGTAAAGCAAGTACGTTACTGAAACACGAATTAATAAGTATACTGTCATGTGACATAGTTATCATCCTATCTTAAAAGTAAGTGCAACATTTTTATTTAATTATATAATATAATTGCTTAATAGCTAATCCCTATGCCCTCATAATTGGTCAATGTCCAAAGTTTGAATTTTTAAAAAATAGTAATCATTTTGGAATTATATACTCCTTAGCTCCATTCTAAAATACTAAATTTCGTTTTAGATTTTCTTTTTATACATAGATTAAGAAAAATTATAAGTTATAATTTTATAAAAAAAAAATTAATTTTTTTATTATTTTCATAAGTACACAGTGAATTTAATTACTTTGGTACAGACAATATCATTATTTATATGATATAAAACCACACTTGTTTTAAAGTACTGAGTTTCAAATGATGGAATTTTTCGCTGTCTAAGTCTGATCATTTTGATTTGTTTCAAATGATAAAGTACTTGCCAAGCTCAAGTTTATCCACTTCCATGAAACAAGACATTTGTGTGTTGTTTAAGAAGGTTATAAAATAGGCCTTAAGTTTTAAATAGTTTTGTTGTTATATTGAAAAAGATATTCCTAATTATAATAGATTTAATTTTGAATGAATTTGATATTTTAATCTGTCGTGAAATATTATTTTATTAATATATAATTTGTAAAAAAATGGATTATCTCATAAAAGTCAGCTTAAAGTTCTCATTTTTCATCAAGACATTAAACATCCTCTTATTAACTACCAATGACTACTGCTTATATATAAATACCCTCGTTTGTTCTATGGATTCAGCTTCTCTAAATTTAACATATTATTATACAAATATGCCTCTAAATATATAATTTTATTGATTAAATATTGGAAAACGTAAGTCCCAAGTAGAAAAAAGATAAAAATATATAGTTTATGAAAATAGTCACTCCTGATCTTATGGATTGATTTTATAAAATGAATTAAATTTAATAAAAAAAAATCTAAAATAATATCAAAATATATTGATTTATATCATTCACATTAATTATATCCACTCACCAAACTCAATAGAGTTAAATTGAGAGATGTACTGAGAAAAATTTAAAGCTCACTTAAAAAAGAGGTAAAGACCTAATAATCAAATAGTTATAACAACTGAAATAAAAAAAAGGACCATAGTATGAGTTGTAAAGCAATAAGAAGGGGTGTAAGAAAGATAGAAAAAAAATATCAATGATATAGAATTCTAATATATAAAGATCTATGGATGATCTCATAAAAGGTAATGTAATAAAGCATCAATGTTAAAAATTCATTCATATATGGATGAATAGATTCCTAAAACAAACGAATCAAGAGTGGCAAATCAATAAAATTGAGAAGATTGATTCAACAAAAAAGAATACACTTTTTATTTTATAAATTGATTAAATAATATGAAAAAACTAATATTAAATAATTGAAATTGAGAAAATTTATAGTAAGATTAAATTTGTTAATGATTTATATTATTTTTCTAAATTTATCCTTTAGAATGAAGAACTAAATTATCTTCCTAACATAGTATTTATCATTAATTGCAAATATATAATATTTTTAATAGAGAAAAAATAAAATTAGTTAACAATTAATAGCAAAATTAATAATTAAGTGGAGTAGTTCGCCCAATTAAAATTTGTCCCTGCATATGTGAAGTTTTGTATATTTTGGTAGTTGTTGTGGCTGTCTTCTGTTTTGTTTTGTTTCTGTTTTTTATTATTATTATTTTTTTGCATAGTTTTGTAGCATATTTGTCCTTAATATATTTTTACCTCTTAAAAAAAACTTTAGAGAAGACATATCCCTCCTTCCGAATGCCATAAAATATGAAAAGAAAAATGTACAAGAGTTCTAATTAAGCTATTATTATTTATTTATTATATATTATTTTTCTTACTATAAAAATATTAATCCTTTTGTTGTTCATATATGACCTAGAATCTTTGTTGTTTGTTTCACAGGTAGTGAGTTTACAAGCAGAACTCTCCTACTTACAAGGCCACATAGCAACATATGAAGTACCCCAACCACCAAAAACTTCACCACCACAAGCAACCATAGCACCTTCAATGGTCTCACTAGCCAATCTCCCATTAGCATCTTCTTCATCCATTAATCCAGCAACATATGACTTGTCTTCACTTTTTGATCCAATGGCCCAAACTTCTTCATGGGCCATGCATCAGAGGCCCAATGGTCAATATTTTGGTAGTGGCACATCAACAAGTAACAATAGTGGTGGTGATCTTCAATCATTGGCAAGAGAGCTTTTGCTTAGATATGGATCTTCTAATGACCCATCATCTAATTCTCTTTCCAAATGATCAATCTTTCACTTAATCAACTAATCTATGCCTTAAGTGATCTTAAATTTTCAATGTTTTATATTGAGAAAGTAATTATAGTCATGGTTCTTTATATCTTTTTTTTATATAATATATAAGATTTTTATGTTTATTTACCTACCCCTTTATTGCTTATAATCAAACAATTTAGCTAATGAGAATATATACTTTCTTAATTATTTCTAAGTTCCTTACTAACAGAGTTAATATTAGAGTTTTTTTTTACCCCTTTAATTCAAAAATGGGTAGTGTGCTTTATCTCCTATACATATATCAAACCAAATTTATTATATATATAAAAGCATGCATGAAATTTAACTAACAATCTGAAATATAAAAAAAAAAATACATATTTCTCTTTCTTTTAACTATTTAATTGATTTATGAAAGATTATCTTTTAAATATTAATTTAGTAATAAATAATGGCCTCGATTTATACAATAAATTACAATAAATATATTATATTATTTTCAAATTTTAATCTAGAAGATATTTAAAAAACACTATTAATCAAATACCACAACATAAATATGTTTTTTACTTGCGGAAAAATTTTGAAGAATTTCCTTATATAGGATATTCTTGCAAATTTGCTTTAATAAAGGAAATCAGTTATGAATTCCTTGTTTGCGGATAAATCTATAGGAAAATTGTGCTTCATCTCGATTTATATGAAGAAATTTTCTGAGGAAAAACCCACAGCAAAATCCTCATATATTTTTCCCTTATTAAATTTGAAGCAAATTTCTAAAGTAATTTTTCACTTATTGAATTAGCAGCAAAATCCTAAAGTAACCTTAAATAATTTATCTGTAAAAGAATACTACATTAAATAATTTAACTTATTTTAAGATAATGCTTATAAAAAAACTTATTTAAAATAATTTTTAAAAATATTATATTTTGAAGAAATAAATAAGTTTTTAGTCCCTATAAAATTTCATAATTTTGTTTTTAGTATCTAAGTAACTCATGTTTATTATTCAAAGTTTTGAATATCTTTTTCATACATATTTAGAACATTATAAAAGTTTCTCTAACAAAAATTTAAAATTCTTAAAAAGAGATACATTAAATATGAACTTTTAAGTGCCAAAAACTTAAAAATTCATATTTAATAGATCATTTATTAAAAAATTCTAAATTTTTGTATAAAATATTCTTATAATGCTGCATGAACAAAATCATTTAAAAATTTGAATCATAAACATTAGTTGATTTGAAAACAGAGATACAAAACAAAATTTGTAAATTTTTCACAATTTTTTCCCAAGTCTTGCTCCAAAACCTTTATCGTCCAAAACCCCAATTTCCAAACCAGTTTTAGTTTCCTCCAAAACCCTTATCACCCAAAGCTCCTAGTTTCATTTTCTTTTTCCCCCAAAATCGCGACCAAATCCTCTATCTCCATCTTAGTTTTATGTTTCCCCAATTCACATCCCATCCTCTTTCTTAGGTTTCCTCCCCATTCGTGACCATCCTCCATTTCGGATTCCTCCTCATTCGTGATCTCTCTCCATCTCAATTTACTCCTTGCAACCTCCCTTTGTCTCAATTTGCTCCTCTAATCCCTTTGTCTTTTTGTTGTCTTTTTCTTCTTGTTTGTGTTATACAAGGTAAAACTTCCATCTTTGTTCTTCACTTTTTCTTTAACTATTTCTCCCCATAAATTGTTTTGCTTATTCATGTGGCCTTAATAATCATTTGGATGTCTCAACATGTAATTTCTTAAGCTTCATTGCCAACTTTCCATATTTCCTGATTGTTGCATGAATGAAAATATATGTCTTTTGTACTTAAGAAGCTCGAGTGTTGAAGAATTCATTTTATGAGTAATTTTTTCTTTTGCTTATTCTAATTATCCTATAACACAAAAATCTCTCTTGGTTTTTATTGTTGTATTGGTTTTTTTATTCCTTTTAATTGAACTCTAATTATGTTTTAACTTGTATTTTTCTATTCTTGCACATCTTGTTATTTGGGGGTGATTATTTTACTATAATTAAGGTTAATTTATCTTTGCAAAAAATAAACATTATGCATGTGCTTTGCGTAGCAACTCTATGATGTTATGAAAACTTAGTGTAATCTTATAATATGGTCATGTGTATATTGTAGAATATGTAATTAGACCCTTAGGTAGTTCTGAATGTTCATGTCATTTTCACTATAGAGTGGTATTTTAGTATCTAATCTAATAAAAATACTTGTGTATAATTTTATTACTCTAGTTCTTTTCTTTGATTAGCAATGCATTGTATAACTAAACTCTAATTATGTTTTTTTGTTGCACTTAATTTGAATCTACGGTGAGTTGTGAAGTGAGTGTTTTGTGTTGACAATATGTGTTTTTCTATGATTTGGATACATACTTGAAACGTAGAAGAGATTTCACTTGAAGTTTTGTGAGACTTTCAACAATGAATTCTTTAGGTAAAAAGGATAATGGAAGAAGGGAACTAATTTTATGACTTTGTTTGTTTTGGTTCCTTTTAGCTAAACTCTAATTATGTTTTAGCTTATATTTTTCTATTCTTTTATATCTTGTGATTTGGTGGTGATTATTTTACTATAAAGTTAGTTTATCTTTATAAAAAAAAAATACATTATGTGCTTTTTTGTTTGTAACAATTCTATGATGCTATGAAGTTTTTGTGTAACTTATAATATGGTCATGTGTATATAATAGAATATGTTATTAGGTTATTCAGTAGTTTTGAATAACCCTAAAACTAACATCATAGTTGTTGAGTACCACCTTAAAACTAACATCTTAGTGTTATGTGTTTGTTGTTGTTGATGACGGTGAGGATGATATTGAATGGTGGATTTACTTGCTTTTTCTTGCGTTTACTTTTATTTTTTTCTTTAATTTTTCTTGCTTTTTTTTTTTCAATCAAACTAAGAGTAAAGACAAATTCTTCATGCATGTTGGTTCATTGTTAATTATGATAATTTTATATTCTTCAAAGTCTATAAAGTTTGTGAGTAAACAAAATTTTGAAGAGAAAGAACAAACACCTCTTAACAATTAGGGATTATTAATTTATTTTTTTTACAATTGAGATGAATTGTGGTATTTGATATAAATTGATATAGTTCAAACAAATTCAATCATTTATTTACAAGAAGGAAAATATTAAAATTCATTTCACTAAAGTTTACCAGAAAACCAATCAGCAACGAACATCAGACTTCAACATGAGTTTGCTAGTTCATGTTCTGTTTTAATATACTCTTATTATATTCATCAAACAAAAAAAAAATGTTTTATCTTTTTTCTTGTTGAATGTAAACTAAACCAATAACATAGTTTAAAATTTAGAAATAAATGGTCCCTTTTTGAGGTAATAAAATACACAACTTTGTAGTGTCAATTGCTCCATGTAGTTGACTTTATTTGGTAGAAAAATAGTTAGTTGTTATTGTATTTCTAAGCATATCTAACTTCAATTGAAGACTTCCGATGTTGCACTAGTTGTCTTAAATATGATTGAATTTTTCTTTTTGAATAAATGATAGAAGTGAATTAGTATATTGTATTTTGAGTAAACAACCAAATTCGTCTCTCATTTTGGAGGTCACTCTCAAATAGATCATTGGTTATATGTGACATGTGAAATGAGAGTTGATTCGTTGATTTTTTATTGATGGTTATAAGATCATTGTTGTTGTTCAAGGTTGTAATTTGACTGTTTATTCATACCCATTTGACATATTTGACCTTTATTGTGTGAAATTGAGTGTGCTTGATTAATATGTGATATGTTTGTAACTTATGTTCTCTTGTAACAACTCTCAATGTCACTCTTT
>NC_021166.2:50280618-50286799 GCF_000331145.2 Cicer arietinum
CTTTCCCACTTTGCACTTCTATACATTCATGTCAAATGTTTTTGTTGTTTGCATTGTAATTATCAATTATTTAATAATAAAATGTATTTGCTCTAAAGTATTTTTTGCAATTGTTTTGTGAATCTACTTTATGAATCTTTTGCATGTTTTGTTCTTTTATGCATGGTGAATCTGTTCTATTTAAGGTTAATCTTTTTTCTGTACTAAGTTGAATTATCTTCTTTGTGTGTCTTTGGTTCAAAATAATATATTTTTATCAAGTTGTTTAAATTCAAAATCCACATTTTGAAGCAATGGATAAGTCATGGATTATGAAGTCAACTGAATATAATCAAGGATAAAGGAAATTATTAATTTTGTCTTTCAAGATGAATTAGAAAATGGAGAAATAATATGCCCTAGTAAATGTTGTGGTTTCAAAAAATTGTAGAGTAAAAGTGTAATGTATGATCACTTAAAGTACAAACTATTTTCAAAGGGATACACCATTTGGGTACATCATGGGGAGTCTAAAGGAGAAACTAGTACTATCTAACCTAGTAGTCTTTCAAATATAGTTCAAGACACAGTTTTCATTGAAGATCATATTCAAAACAAGATCAACAATGCTTTTGGAGTTGGAGATCATGCAAACGAAGTACCCATTGAATCAAATACCGAGATTGATCAGAATGCAGATATGATGTCAAATGTAAGTCAACAAAGGCATGAAGAGACCAAAGAGTACTATATATTAACTAGAGAAGGAGAACAACCTTTGTATGAATAGTGTGTTAAATATTCAACACTATCTTTTTTGGTAAAGTTGTATCATATCAAATGTTTGTGTGGAATGAGTGATAAAACCATGATAATGGTTTTAGAGTTATTAAAAGATGCATTTGCATTTGAAAATATACCAAGAAAACAATCACAAGCTTGTTTATTCGAATAATTGTCAATGGATTCAAATTTTGAACATTGGCACGAGACAAGTTATTAAAAACTCAAAAATAGTGGAGTTTTTGGCATGTTTGGAACATGAAGTTACTCAAACAATAGTGATGCTCCAATGAGAATCAGAGGGGTGCCTTACTATAGAATATTGATAGATATCATTGAGTTTTCCTATGATGGCTTCAAAGTGCCCATGTTTAAAAGTACTTGGGCGAATACCACAAACTTGGAAGACATTAAGACAGATAAGTTGAATTTTATCTCTATTTATTTTTGCAAGACTAGTACATACTGGAGAACATAAAGATGATGAGCCATATATTAAAGTGTAAAAGCTCAAATGGTTTATTATGTGGATGATGAAAAGGAACAAAAATGGAGCATACCTATTTATTTGAAGCCAAGAGACTTGTATGACATGAGTGAAGATGATGAAACTATGACCCTCATTGAACCGTGCCCATCTCAAAATTTAGAATTTTTTTTTTTCTAATGAGACCACACATATACAGTTGGCAAGAATGACGACAAATAATGATTCTGAAACTTAACTTTTAATGATGATTTTAATGACAATAATCAAGATATAGATCTATGATTGTTAAGTAGTCTAGCTTGGTTATGTAACCTCTAGAGGATTTATGATTTTGATGTTTATCCTTACTCAATCTACGATTCTATTGCAGTGTGTTTAATGTGCTTGATTTGTTATGGTGTTCGTTTTTGTGTTAGGCATAATTATTCACTGCTGCTCATTTTTTTTATTGATTATACATATTGACATCTTTGAAAATCCTTTCTATTTAGCTATTTGCAGCGGTCCAACTTGATTGTCATCAAGCTCCACCTTGTGAATAAAATGGCATCACCAATCACCATATGAATATATTCAACGCAAAACAATGGAAGAGAATTAAAAAGATGGAGGCTCTCAATCTGACTCATCTCTCTTAATCCCTTCACAAATCTTCTTCTACCATTTCAAAACCCTCATCGGTTAGTAATAATCTCTCAATCTCACTTTATACTTTTATTTTTCATTCTCTCAATCACATAATAACACATATTTGTTCAAAATTATCTCACTTTTATTGTTTGTTCTCACTTTTAACTAATAAATGATTGACAATATAACATGTTTCTTATTCTTGTTCTTAGCTGATTTTTATTTATTTACATGGATAATAAATTATTGTAACGTTTCACGAAGGGTCTCCCGAGGCTTATACTACCTGAGGATCTTGAAGTAGACAAAATGAAGCACCTGCAGATACACGATTTACCACCAACAGTCCAAACAACAACTCTGCCACCTACCCAGGTGACAACACAACCAACAATGCAAGTGATAAAACTACCACCTTTTCAGATGACAACACCATCAACACAAGCGACAAAACCACTACCTTATCATGTGACAACACCATCATCAGTCCAAGTGATGGAAATCATTATTTTGTTGCATTGTCATTTGTTTTCTACTATAGGATCTAAAACACTAGCAAGGAAGAATGTTGAGTTGGTAGGATTCACTCAATCTACTATTGATTGTATACTTAATTGCACAAATACTTATTATATGTGTTTACTTGTAGAAATTAAGAAGGTCGAAAATACAGTAGGGGTGAAATATATTCACTTTGTCATAAAAAGGCTGATAGGTCATTTGTCAATGAAGAGACCAAGGGAAAATATGTAAGTGTAAAGAATAGAAATTGATAGCGTTTCAGCTAGTGTACTGAATCATTGCAAGTAATAATTAAAACGGTAGCACCGAACGTCGAACTCAAAGATTGCGTTTTACTATCGAATTGTATTTAATTACTGAAATTGAACAAAAAGTTTCCGAATTGATTGAAATAATATTTGAAATTAACAATAATTATAAAATTGATCCTTTATTATAAGAAAAATGTCAGGGATGAGTTTCACTTCGAATCCAACCTTAGTGTCTAATTTGATCCTAGTTACTGAATTCCTTTATTGAATTATCACTGAATTCTCTTTATTATTATTGCCATAATGTCTTAGTGACATAACCTTTAATTCTAAAGTAACCCCTAATTCCTTAGTGGATTTAAGATTAGAATTTCTTTATAATGAATTTCTCATCTCAAACATTCATAAAGTCCACTTCCGTTTCAAAATATGAATCGTAGAACATTTTAAAGTTGATCAAGCAACGAAAAACATTAAGCACAAAGATGAGAAAAACTATAAATGTTATGTGCTATAAAGCTATAAAATTACTTATTTGATTGGTAATAGTGAGTTGCAAAGCTATAAATCTATAACATTACTTATGTAACATATGCTTGGTTTGGTGCATCATGGTTGGATGTAGTTAGTTTAGTGTTTGTACCAATATAGTTGCATAGTAATTAATTCGTGAAGAACCATCATTTAACTAATTGTTCACTAGCAAACATTAGTTTGTTTGTAGTATTGTTTATGCTAAAAATTATAATTATTGTAATATATTTTTCTTCGAATTTTTATGTAGAAGACATTCAAGAGATATACTACTAGTGAAATAATGTTTTTCTTTTAACTAATTTATTCGTGAAATAAGCTATTTTTAAGTAATTGATCAGTAATAAAACATACTAATTTATTAATGGAAACTATTTTTTAACTAATGAATCAATAACAAAATATTTATTCGCGTACAATTTATACATATTTCTCTTTTAATTAATTAATTAATTTTTGAAAGATATTTAAAAAAATATTTAATCAATGATGAAAATTTGTCTTGGGTATGATTTATGCAAGAAGTAGGTTATCAAGAAATACACAACTAAAAAATACATATTTATGTTTTATCAAATTAAGAGAGAGTAAATAAATATAATAGTGTATAGTAGAAGAGTAAGAAATTATATATAATAATGTGATAATTTACAATGGATGAGAAACTAAATAAATGAAATAATTTATAGTGGATAGAGTAATTAAATATAAAAACGTTGTATTGGAATTGATGCATTAAATGCTAACAAAGTTTGAAAATTTTATTTGGAAGTAGTGTATTCAACCCAAAATGTAGCTTACAAAATTCACTTGGAAAAGACATATATGATCATGTGAGTTGAAGTTTCTTTAAACAATATTTACAAGATTTTGAGTTTTTCAATATTACTATGCCACTTATTATGCATTGTGTTCAATCATCTCCTCTATCTATTGTATGGAATCGTAAAAAATTATATTTCTTCCACTCTACAAGAAGTCTGCGTCAATGGAATCATTTTCCCTTTACCTATTTTTGATTTGAATGGAGAGTCTCTCTTTGGTGATCAACGAAGCAGTCCAAGGGAGAAAATAACAACTAATATTGGTTTCAAAAAGTGGTCCCCGCTTATCTCATTTGTTTTTTTGTTGATGATGTCTTTCTATTTTATAAACTTAAAACCCCTCAAGCTCGAATTGTTGCTAACATTAGGGAAATTTTAGTTGTGCTTGGGGTCTTAAAGTAAATGTGCTCAAATCTAGATTCTTCTACATTAAATAAGTTATTGTTGCCAAGAAAAATAAATATACTTTAATTACTGTGCTACTTCAACTTTCAACAAATATTTGAGTTTTTCTATTTTCCAAGGTAAAGCTAAGAAGGTATACTTTGATTTTGTGATAGAAAAGCTTCAGACCAGCCTGACTTCATTGAGAAACAAATTCCTAAAAAAGTATGGTAGATTGACTTTGGGTAATTATGTTATGACCTCAATCCCCACTTATTACATGCAGTTGTTTTGGATTCCTCAAAGAATTTGTAATTTCATTGACATATTCACAATATACTTTATTTGAAAAGATACCATTAATCATGAGTTTCACTTTGTTGGTATGATATAATCACTTTGCCAAACACACAAAGGTGGTCTTATTGTTAGTCGTGTTAGAGAGGTTAATACGTCTATGTTAGATAAACTAGTTTGGAGCATTCAACACCTTCAAAATAAGCTATGAGTTCAAATTATGAATAATAAATATGAGATTTCCTCATATTTTTGGCAACAAGACTCTTATATTTGGAACTCTATTAAGAAGACTGTCTTATTACTTCATGATGAGTATAACTTTAGAATAAGAATAAAGTCTTTTAATCGAACTGATTTTTAAAAAATAGAATCAAACTGAATTGATTTGTCTAAACCGAAAGTAAATGTTATTGTAACAGTTCATGCCAATTCGAACAAGTATAGTTAAATTAAAACTAGTTTAGTTCAGACTATTGATCCGGTTCACTGATTTAAATATCCAATTCAGTTCGGGTTAGGGTGAACTAAAACCAATTTGGTCGGGTCAATTTGGTTGAGATGAAAATCAATTTGGTTCAGTTTTCATGTAGTTTTAATTCATAATCAAACTCTACCACCCTTGATATTAGGCTTTTGTCTTAGAATTTCCTCTAGTCCTGTAAAGATTCTTAGCATTTGATTTGACATCTTAAGGCCCCTGAAAAAAAGAAAATAAATTTTTTATTTGGCTACATTGTCATAATTTATCCCCTACTTGTGAGATCCTACATCTTCGTCTTATCTTGTAGTCTAGTACTTGTATCCGTTGCATGAATAAATTAAGTCCTTCCTACATTGCATTAGAGATTGCACTTTATCTCGACAAATGTGACACTCTCTTGGTTTTAATGACAATGCATTTTTCAATCAACTAAATACTTTCATTTTCCTAAAATTGAATGCTACTAGAGTTTCTAGCTCCCTTTTCTTGCTAGCATTGAATTCCATTTGATTGCTAAGGAATCTTAACTTTTTATGCTTATGCCAACTTGTCACTCTTTTTAACCTTTTAATTAGATGTTATTATTTGTCTCATACTCATAAGAGAAAGTCTAGGATGATATCTTGACATTATTCTAGGAAATATGTTACGATTCTTAATGTTGATGACAACTCTATTGAGAACTTGAAATTGTTGTTTTTAAGTTTTCGTGAGATATGATAATGGTGATTGAGTATTGATTTTTATGGTCACATCGACTCTAATAATAACTTCTATGTGTTGACCATTTTGCATGACTTCGAATTAGTTGGAGTTTGAGAACTCTTAATCCTATGTGCTATTTAGACTCCATCCTTTGTTTAAAGTTAGTAAATGAAAGAATTCAATTTTTTCACGAATTCACTACTATTTTGTAAAATATTAAACTAAAACTCAATATGATTTCCAATGTAGAATTAACTCATTACAAATTGTTTCATTTTCATCAATATAATTTACTTTT
>NC_021166.2:50287033-50316074 GCF_000331145.2 Cicer arietinum
CCCTAAGAAGCAGTTTATTTTTTTGTCCTCTTTTCTTGCTTTACATTGTTAAGAAAATATATAAAACATATATATAAATAGGTAGACTTTTTTTATTCGACAATATAAATATATATATATATATATATATATATATATATTTGATAGTCGGTAACATTTGTATCTATATATACATAGATTAATATATTTACTTTTTTCTTTTACTGAAATTTAGTATATTTACCATAAATTCCCAAAACAATATTTTTGAAGATGTTATACACTACACTACTTCACCCATTATTTATTTTATCAGTACTGTCTGCACTTTTTGTGAGTCTCATGCAATATTGGAAGGAACTAAATGATTTAAACTTCTCAATATTTAATAGGTATATTTTTTTTTTATCAAATGTTTAAAATATTATCATTAGTATATCGTCCATAAAAAAAATTATTATTAGTATATTGTTTTAAAAATAAAAATATTAATAAAAGTGAAATATTTATTAAAAAATATTATCCGGTTTTCCTCATCATGTAAAATAATATACGGAGGGACAAAAAAGCACGAGCTCTCTCGCCATTACTCCGGCGTTGTGGATTACCGTGAAAACCCATAATTATCCCTACACTATCCACTTTACTACATCCAATTGCGTGATCGTATCACAACGAACAAAGGGGTAGTTAAGTCAATTCATCCTCAGAGCCATCAAGCAAACCCAAAAAACGCGATCTCAAGACTCAAATTCAGTAACGTTCCCCGCGATTCACCCACACTAATAACTCGCTTCCTCCCAACTCACCGGGTCAACTCGCAACCATTGTCGAACCACCACAACGAGTTCCACCACTCACTCTCGCAGCTCATGGCAACAAGAATCTAACGGAAAAATCGCTTGCATTCTATCTCTCTCGAAGATCTCAGGCTTCGCATCATCACCGAGTCACAACTCGCTCTTAACTCGGGAATGGCTTCTTCGGAAGCCGATTCCCGTCTGAGTCAGCTCGTTGTTCCTGCACTCGACAAGATCATCAAGAACGCTTCGTGGCGTAAGCATGCGAAGCTCGTTCACGAGTGCAAATCTATCAGCGAGAGGCTCAGTCTCAACAACCAGCAGTTAACGCCCGGTTCTCCCTCCGATACCGAACCGGAAACGCCCGGTCCGCTTCACGACGGCGGTCCGGTTGAATACTCGCTCGCCGAGTCGGAATCGATCCTCACTCCTCTCATCAATGCTGCTAGTTCCGGTGTCCTCAAGATCGCCGATCCTGCCGTCGACGCAATCCAGAAACTCATCGCATACGGATACCTCCGCGGCGAAGTAGATCCTGGTGGTACCGCCGGAGAAGCTAAGCTTCTTTCGAACGTGATCGAATCTGTTTGCAAATGCCACGATTTCGGCGACGAGACGATGGAATTGATGGTGCTGAAAACGCTCTTATCCGCGGTAACTTCCATTTCACTTCGAATTCACGGAGATTGTTTGCTTCTGATAGTGAGAACGTGTTACGATATTTATCTTGTTAGTAAGAATATGGTGAATCAAACGACGGCGAAGGCTTCGCTGATTCAAATGTTGGTGATTGTGTTTAGGAGAATGGAAGCAGATTCTTCCACTGTTCCAATTCAGCCGATTGTGGTGGCTGAATTGATGAAGCCTGTGGAAAAATCTGACGTGGACAATTCAATGACACAGTTTGTTCAAGGTTTTATTACAAAGATAATGCAGGACATTGATGGAGTTTTGAATCCCGTTACACCTAGTGGTAAGGTTTCATTATTAGGTGGATATGATGGTGCTTTTGAGACTGCCACTGTGGAGACCACAAACCCTACTGATTTGTTGGATTCTACTGATAAGGACATGTTGGATGCAAAGTATTGGGAGATTAGTATGTATAAGACCGCATTGGAGGGAAGGAAAGGGGAGTTGGTTGATGGGGAGCTTGTGGAGAGGGATGATGATTTGGAAGTTCAGATTGGGAACAAGTTGAGGAGGGATGCTTTTTTAGTGTTTAGGGCGCTTTGTAAATTGTCCATGAAGACACCTCCTAAGGAGGCATCTGCGGATCCGCAGCTGATGAAGGGGAAGATTGTCGCTTTAGAGTTGTTGAAAATTTTGCTGGAGAATGCTGGTGCTGTCTTCAGGACTAGTGAAAGGTATCTCTCATTTTGCTGGAGTTTATATTTAGGACATGATTTAGAGGATGGCATTTTCGTCATTTAGGGAGAATATATATATGTCTTTGTTTAGTTTCGATGGTAGACAAGAAGTTGTAGTTTTTGCATTAAACATAGTGAGAAAGTTGGTAAACGTGACTGCATTATGTGGATGTTCTGTAAAATTCAATAACTTATCACTTTTTCACTGGTACTTTACTACTTTATAAGGAAGTATGGGTTTTAGGAATTTAGAATCTGTTGACACTAATGTAAAAATTAACTCACTTACTGCTTACTAATAACTTATAACTTCTTGTAGGAAATTATTGTTGCCAATCTGATTATTGAGTTATACCTAGTTATCATGGATATCTTGCTTGCTTGGAAATCACTTCATACCTTAATTTCAATATAAGGTGGTTGACAAAAAAACAATCTTGGATCAATACAAAACTTTTTGAGCTTGATATGTGAGAAGTATACTGTCAATCGAATGGAAGATTATTAGAAAATTCATCCCGTGAAAAGCATTTTTGTTAGTTTAGAAACAAGAATAATTTTAATTATGTTGGCATTAGTGTCAACAGATATCAGCCCTAGCCTCTAGGTCTGTGTGAGGATCCTAGCCCAGGTCTGTGAGGCTCCCTAACATTAAGCTTAAGTCTTGACATACTCTTATACTTACACCTTTTAATAACCTGTTATTCATGATGAGTTTTAGTAACCTATTTATTAAGTTGAAAGTTATTATAAAGTAGATAAAGTCTACGAAATTAAATATAATTCAAATACTAATTTTTGGAAATATTATTTTTCCTAGGTACTCAACTATATTCAGAGTTGATATAAAAAAAGAGAACTATATTCAGAGTTGATTGATATGGTCATCAGTAGGGGTGGTGGTTTGTTCAATATAAAATTGGAAGTGATTTGGTGGTTGTTTGTGTAGTAGAATAAAATCGTTGTTACCGTTGACATCTAACCCCTTTCTGCACCTTCCCTTTATTTCTTTAAAGCTTTATAATCAGGACCCTAATGCAAGCTACTTATGATATCTGAGTTCCTGTTCCTTGGTAAAAATACTGTCAGATTTTGTTCTTCATTTTCAACTTCATTAAAATAAAAAGAAAAATTGCCACTAGTATTCACATTTCACTCATAGTTTTTCAATCTCAATACAAGAGAATACAAATGTCATCATGAAGTGACAATTTGGGACTTTGTTAAATTTTATGGAACTTCTGGATTCAGCTGTAGTTAAGGTTATTTTTATTTTTTTGTCCATTTCCTTGCTATTTGTGGCTTTGGGAACAAGGAATCTGGAGTTTTCTGAACTTTATGGTAGATGCATTTGGTGTGCACTAACCATGTAGAACTTTTCCCCATCTTTAATTACTGAGGGGTGCTTTAACATATGGTAATGAAGATTGTTTGTCTTTCCTATGTGTTCGGAATTAATTGACATACAAAATAGGAAGAATATTTTCGGCGGAAAGGGAAAAATTAAATGCTAGTCAAAATGCCCAATGTGGATATTGACTTTTGGTAACTTTGCTTCATTTGCACCTATCAATTTCTTGCAATTTACATTAATGAAGTTATACCAATGTGTCACAGTTTTTTACCTTGCACAAGAGTTTTATGCTTTGCATATCTTGGTTTGGAATTTCCAGCATCTTAAGCATTATTCTTGTTGAGAGTTCCATATTGGGTAGTGATATGACCTGAATAGGTTTTAAGTGGGAGAGAACCCTCACTTTAAAAGTCGGTTTTGCATGATTTAGTTAGGTCCAACCCTAATTTTAATATGGTATTAGAGGCAATTCATGATATGTTGGGGCACTTATTATCAAACCACCTAGATCACACTCCAGATATGTCTCAGGCATGAGGGGTATGTGTTGAGGGTCTCATATTGTATATTAATATGGTATGGATAATGGTTGTAAGTGGGAGTCAACCTCACCTTAAAAGCCGGTTTTTTGGGGTTGAGTTAGGCCCAACCTAAATTCTAAATATTTCTTTGGGAGTTGGAGGGAAAGGGAGGGGAGGACTTTGGAGGGTAGAGAGGAATGGAAAGATACAGGAATCCCTCACTTTTTCTAGAAGAGTATTTTTGAAGGGAATGAAGAAGCATAAAATCTCATGCAAGGTGGGGGGACTACTCACCCTTCCTCTTTACTTTACTCCTTTTATCCTTAAAATTCTCCTCTCCGTTTCCCTCCAAACTCCCAAACACAACCTAAGAAATCCGAGGCATTATTACCATGGTCATGCAAGTTGTGTTCATTAGCTAGGTATTCCTATTTCAAGTAACCAGTAAAAATAACTGAACAATTGATTGATTACATAAAAGGATGATTTCAATCTTTCGTCATTTGCTAATTTGGTTAATTATTTTAGTTGTGTTCCCTGTGTCATATACAACTTTGAACACCCCTCTGTCCTCACGAGTCATAACAGATTCATCAGGAGTTATTAGAGAGTATCTGATTAAATTGTGTAAACCTCTTTCCATTAATGACAGGTTTCTTCATATTCTGTTATATATAGATATAGATTATTAATAATAGTCAGAGAAGTTAGTTAAATCCTTAAAGGAGATATCTGTTATGAACAATTAGAGAAGTTAGTCAGAATTGAGGTGTTATTTGGTTTTTGAAGTGAATCGGCTTGAGAAATTGAAAGAAAATCTCGTAAACTGAGAAAATTGAAGATTTACAGTTCAGCAACTAGCTAGACAGACTAACTACCTTTATATGATATCACAAGATAAAACAGATACAAAGTAATGCACACAGCACATCGAATACGACTGAGCTTTGCACAACACTGAAACACAATAAACATGATTAAACAGGGGGGATGCAGGGGTTGAGGGGAGATTCAGATTTGTTACTTTGGAAAACAGAGCTATGGGTCAGTTGTAAAAGGGGAAGCCTTTGGAGGAGAATTCTTTCTCCTATTCAGTATTTAATATAACTGTTCATTTTGATTGTTTCTTCAATTCCCCCATTTTTGTTCCTTTGTTATTTTGTGCTTCTTTTATGAGTTTGAACTTTAATTAAGTAATTATTAAACATTTTCTTCTATATTTTCTGTACACTATTCTTTTTTCTACATTATAAAATTGCTGGATAATAGAAATTACTTATTCTAATGGTTCCCTTTGTTTGATTGCGTTTGTGCAGGTTTTTAGGTGCCATCAAGCAGTACTTGTGTTTATCATTATTGAAGAACAGTGCTTCAACTCTTTTGATTGTTTTTCAGCTGTCGTGCTCCATTTTCATCAGTCTGGTATCAAGATTTAGGGCTGGATTGAAAGCAGAAATTGGAGTTTTTTTCCCTATGATTGTTCTTAGGGTCCTAGAAAATGTTTCTCAACCTAATTTTCAGCAGAAGATGATAGTGCTTCGATTTCTAGAGAGGCTTTGTGTTGATTCACAGATACTGGTTGACATTTTCATCAACTATGACTGTGATGTCAATTCGTCGAACATATTTGAGAGGTGTGTTATGTTTTATTGGATTTTACTTTGTTTGGGTACACTTTTTAATTTACTAGTCGAATGTTTTCATATTTAGAATATGGATTTCAAGTTTAGTAGCATTTTTACATTCTTGATTGTTTTCGTAACACTTGATATACTCTTTATATTTTATATCTAATTGTTATGTTCCTCTTAGGATGGTTAATGGACTTCTTAAAACTGCCCAAGGTGTCCCTCCTGGTGTTATGACAACACTTTTGCCACCTCAAGAAGCGACACTAAAACTTGAAGCCATGAAAAGCTTGGTTGCTGTTCTAAAATCAATGGGAGACTGGATTAACAAACAATTGCGGATTTCAGATCCTCATTCAACCAAAAAAGTTGAAGCAGCTGATAATGGCCATGACGCTGGAGGTTTCACGATTGCAAATGGAAATGGAGAAGACCCAGTTGAAGGATCTGATTCTCGAACTGATTCCCATTCTGAAATCTCAAATGATGCATCTGATGTTTCAACTATTGAGCAACGCCGGGCTTATAAACTGGAACTTCAGGTAAATAAATGACTAAGATTTTGAGAAGGCAGTGTATCGTTGTTCTTGCTTTAGCTGTTTATTAAAGAATCTAATGCAAGTTTATGCCAGGAAGGTATATCACTTTTTAATAGGAAGCCTAAGAAAGGAATTGAGTTCCTCATCAATGCCAATAAGGTGGGTGATTCACCGGAACAGATAGCTGCTTTTCTTAAAGATGCATCTGGGTTGGACAAAATTTTGATTGGTGATTATCTGGGTGAAAGGGAAGAATTATCCTTGAAGGTAATGCATGCCTATGTGGATTCCTTTAACTTTCAAGGAATGGAGTTTGATGAGGCAATTAGGGTCTTTCTTCAAGGATTTAGACTACCTGGTGAGGCACAAAAAATTGATCGGATAATGGAAAAGTTTGCTGAACGTTATTGCAAATGTAATCCTAAGGCTTTTTCCAGTGCTGACACAGCATATGTCCTTGCTTATTCTGTGATAATGCTCAATACAGATGCTCACAATCCTATGGTGAAGAACAAGGTGGCTCAAATAATTCTTTGAATTGATATACAAATAATCATGACAGGCATGGCATGATGGCTCATTTTTTGTTTTTGGTTGTTGAGTTATGCAGATGTCTGCTGAGGATTTCATCAGAAACAATCGTGGCATTGATGATGGAAAAGATCTGCCTGAGGAATACTTAAAGTCATTGTTTGATAGAATATCCAGAAATGAGATCAAAATGAAAGAAAATGATATGGCTTCCCAACAAAGGCAGGCTGTGAACCCAAATAAACTTTTAGGCTTGGATAGTATATTGAATATTGTGGTCAGTAAACGTGGGGATGAGAGTCATATGGAAACCAGTGATGATCTTATTCGTCATATGCAAGAACAATTCAAAGAAAAAGCTCGCAAAACTGAGTATGTTCACCCATATCCACCCTCCCTTCTAGAAGATTTTATTTACTTTTCAAATTATTTTCTCAGGCCTGAGTAGAACATTTGACCTGAGTTTGTTTTTGGCTTGATGAATTTTATGCTTAGTTTATGGATCCTACCTTGTTTACTAGTATCCATCTGCTTTTTACATGATTCCTTCTGTTTGAAGTGTAGTGTGTCAATTTTGAAATGTTTATACCTTTCTTTTCATTTAGTATTTTATTGCCAATTGTATCACTGGTTTGGTATTTTGAAGTTGACTTGTTCTCTAATTGGTAGAAGTTTACTCTTATTAAAGATAGAGAGTATTAAATAAGGAAAGCAGGAAGAGAAAAATAAAGACTTTGGATTGTGATTACGTTTTTTATGATGCAAAAAGACTAATCCAGAGTCCAGACATATTATGAAATATGGAAACTAATTCTAAGAGATATATTATAAATTACTTTAAGATACAACCCAAATATTATGTGATGATTTTTATATACTCTAGCACTCCCCTTAAGTTAAAGCTTAATAAGCTTGTTACAAATAAACCCTTTAAAAGGAAAATATAACATGGGTTTGGCACTTCGCAAACATGACTAGGAAGGAAACTCAGAGATGTTGAGGATGGTGGAGGGATGAGCATTGCTGGGAAGGCAACTCAGTAAGATGGCCGAAATGGTTATCTAACTGTAGAGCTGGTTGGAATGTTGCATGACATGGAAGAAGAGATTTACAGGAATGATCATCAATGGAAATTTCCTTGCATAAAATTAAACACTGCAAAAAACGCAACTTTTCAAATCCACCGAGAACAACACTTGCAAGCCCTGAACAAGAAAATTTAGGATATGGAAAAAAAATTGAAATTGAAGCTGGTATGTATCATAGCTGTAGAAAAACTTAGGGCAGTCGTGTTATGTATTATTTGTCAGTCAAGCACTATTTTAGTATGTAAATTACAATCAATTCTCTTCCTATATAATTAAGGAGAGATATAACGGAAAAACAGTTATGAGAAAAATCTGAACTAACTAAAATAGAAAAAAGTGGGATTTTCAGGCAATAGCAATGGATAATTACGATATTGCTCATCATTGAAATAGGAGAAATCTTGAATGGTATGATTCACAATGGGAGGCTGGTATTAATCATATAGATAATTCCTAACTAATTAAGAATAGTAAGGGCCACACTGCATCTAAGATAGCCCGGGCTAGACTTCATGTCGAGTAGCCAAGGTCAAACTTTATCTGAGATACCTGGAGGCTGCTGGTAGGACATGACCATGAGATGAAGTATCTAAGAATTTTGGATAGGTTGCATAAGTGGCAGACAGAAAATCCCACTAACAGAATTTGAGAGATAAATGGTGGCCAATTTTTTCTGTATTAAAGTTGATGAAAAGAAAGAACTGTGGAGATATTAATATTGTCTGATAGTTCTGTTAGGAACCCAAGAATTGGATTCCAAGGATTTAGAGGAAGAACTAATATTTAGAAAAGATAAGAAATAAATAAGAGAGAATCTCTCTAAGAATAAGATTCACAAGGGTTTATTATAGGAGGAAGGGTAATGTTGCAAATCCTTAATTTGTGAAATTAGTTAGGTAGTTAAATTAGTGAGTATTTTCTGTTTTTAGGTTGTACTTCAGTCAACCCTATGATTTATAAATTGGGGTATGGCATCTTAGGGAAGGAGGCTTTTCATTTTGAACAAACTTATAAATTAAGGAGTGCCCTAGTTTGAGGGGATTAGAGTCCTCCATGTAACCAATTCTTTTCAGTCAATAAACTCACAGGCGAATAATCCCGTTTCTCTATCTTTGGATTATTCTCCATTGATAGGAACCTAATATACTGAGATATAATCTGAATATTATGAGTGATTTTCAGATGCTCTAACAATTTTTCATTGTGGTCTCTTTACTAATTTTTGGGGGAAAAAAGTACTTCCTAACTTATTATTTTTTTTGTTATATGTATTTGCTCGCCTTTTGTAGGTCAGTCTATTATGCAGCAACAGATGTTGTAATCCTCAGATTCATGATTGAGGTGTGTTGGGCACCAATGTTAGCTGCTTTCAGTGTACCTCTTGATCAAAGTGATGACGAGGTTGTAATATGTCTTTGTCTTGAAGGTTACCGTTGTGCTATTCATGTTACTTCCATAATGTCTATGAAGACTCACAGAGATGCTTTTGTGACTTCATTAGCAAAGTTCACCTCTCTACATTCTCCAGCAGATATTAAGCAGAAGAATGTGTATGCAATCAAGGTTGGTGAAATTTAAGTTTTGTTCTAGACGACTTATGAATAATATGATAAGCTGAAGTCATTATCAATTAACAATTCTCATTGTGTTTTACTACAACACTTCTTACTCAAGTGTGTTAATGCTCCATTTCAAAATGTGCAATTGTTTTTATGCATTAAAATTTCATTGCTTTCCTATGGCATTTTTTAATTTTTTTCAAAATCAAATCAATGTTTACGCATTTTCTTCAATGGATTGTTTTATTCATTATTCTCCACGCTTTTGTTGTTGTATCTAAAGGCATGCACTCTTGAAGTACTTTCATCACTATATTCATACCAAAAAGGCATAAATAGTTTGGACTTCCCTTCTCCTGCAAATGTCATAATTACTAAATAATTGGAGTTTTTGGGAAATTTTGCTGCATTAGCTTAAAATGATTCTTGGAGGGATATCTGAGGACATACAACTGTTATTTTAAGTAAGTTGTAATGTACTATTGGGACCCAAACCAAATGCTAAGCTTTTGTTGATAGCTTGATATGGCTTTGAATTTGCCATCTTTATTGCTGATAGGAAATAATTACTATCGCTGATGAGGATGGGAATTACTTGCAAGAAGCTTGGGAGCATATCTTGACTTGTGTTTCCCGATTTGAACATCTACATCTTCTTGGAGAAGGGGCTCCACCAGATGCTACATTTTTTGCCTTTCCTCAGAATGACTCAGAAAAAACAAAGCAAGCCAAATCAACCATTCTTCCTGTTTTGAAGAAGAAGGGAGCTGGGAGGATGCAGTATGCAGCTGCCACATTGATGCGAGGTTCATATGATAGTGCTGGAATCGGCGGTAATGCTTCTGGAGCTGTCACATCAGAGCAGGTGAATAACCTGGTTTCAAATTTGAATATGTTGGAACAAGTTGGGAGCTCTGAAATGAATCGCATATTCACTAGGAGTCAGAAGTTGAACAGTGAGGCCATAATAGATTTTGTTAAGGCTCTATGCAAGGTCTCTATGGAGGAACTAAGATCTCCATCTGATCCACGGGTTTTCAGCCTTACAAAGATGGTTGAGATTGCGTATGTAGTACTCATCTACTTCTTCATGCATGCTACCTCTTTGTTCTCCCTCTGAACCTTTTTATTTTTTCTCATGGCTCTTGGGGATCAAGGGTTGGGGGCTATTTCCAAAGCAGCCAAGTTAGTTGCACTTGATCTTCTAGAGCATTGCAATATTTGCTATATTTTGTTTATAAGATGAACACACAGCCATCCTAATTTTTCCTTTTTGGCTGTTTTCCCCTTCTAAATCCCCAAATCTCATGCACAGTTATCTGTAGTTATGGAAAATTGGTGAACTGAACTAAAGGCGTCAGACAGTGAAAATAAAAAATGTGAACAAAAACAACCCCTGAAATACTAGAAAACGAGTAGGTTTTGAAAACAAGCATACATAAACACTTACTCAAACTCATTTAATTTTTAATTTTTATAAAAACAATTTTTGAAACTGTAATTATAAGCAAACCCAGAATTTGGGTATAGCATTAATCATAAGATTTACTTTCATGTTTGATTGATGTTTATTCACTGCCTCCTATTTTATTTGACATAATTATTGTGGGACAGGCACTATAATATGAACCGCATCCGGCTTGTGTGGTCAAGCATCTGGCATGTACTGTCTGATTTTTTTGTGAACATTGGCTGTTCTGCGAACCTTTCAATTGCAATTTTTGCAATGGATTCCTTGCGTCAGTTGTCAATGAAATTTCTGGAGCGGGAAGAGTTGGCTAATTATAATTTTCAAAATGAATTCATGAAGCCTTTTGTCATTGTTATGCGAAAGAGTAATGCTGTTGAAATTAGAGAACTAATTATCAGATGTGTATCTCAGATGGTTCTATCTCGTGTCAACAATGTCAAATCGGGGTGGAAGAGCATGTTCATGGTAGAGCCGATCAACTCTTGTCTATAGAAAGCTTCATTTAACACAATATTGTTTTGCTTGTTTGTTGAAGTTCTTATTAACCCGTTTTGGTTTCCGCCCTCCACTTATCGCTCATAGACTTGATTTCAGGTATTCACTACAGCAGCTTATGATGACCACAAAAACATTGTACTCTTGGCTTTTGAAATTATTGAGAAGATTATTCGAGATTACTTTCCATACATCACTGAGACTGAAACCACCACCTTCACAGACTGTGTTAATTGTCTAATTGCATTCACCAATAGTAGATTCAACAAAGAGATTAGTCTAAATGCCATTGGTTTTCTTCGTTTCTGTGCAACAAAACTAGCCGAAGGAGATCTTGGCTCATCATCCAGGAATAAAGACAAGGAAGTTTCTGGAAGTGTTTCCTCACCTTCACTTCAAGCAGGAAAAGATGAGAATCAAGGTAATGGAGAGGTGGCCGACAAGGATGATCATCTCCAGTTCTGGTTTCCTTTATTAGCAGGTGAGGATATTATATTAAGTTTACTAGACTAGATGTAATTAGGGAATAAGAGAATTGATGTTTCTTAACTCTGTCAAATGATTAATGCTCCGTGCTACCATCTTGCTTCTTGCTTAAGTGTTGCAAATGTACTTATTCGTTTTTCTGCAGGTCTATCCGAGCTTAGCTTTGAACCAAGGCCTGAGGTTAGGAAGAGTGCGTTGGATGTCCTGTTTGAGACCTTGCGCAACCATGGCCATCTCTTTTCTCTATCTTTATGGGAACAAATATTTGAGTCTGTCCTCTTTCCTATATTTGATTATGTTGGACATGCTATTGATCCTTCAGGGAGTAGTCCACAGGACAATGAAGTAGAGACTAATGGTGAGCTTGATCAAGATGCTTGGTTTTATGAGACATGCACATTAGCCCTCCAATTGGTTGTAGATATTTTTGTCAACTTTTACACCACTGTCAATCCTCTTTTAAGAAATGTCCTGATGCTCCTGGTAAGCTTCATTAAGCGCCCTCATCAAAGCCTTGCTGGAATAGGTATTGCAGCATTTGTTCGATTGATGAGTAATGCTGGAGAGCTATTTTCTGACGAAAAGTGGTTAGAAGTGGTTTTGTCGATAAAGGAAGCTGCAAATGCCACCCTCCCTAATTTTTCATTCCTCGAAAGTGAAGACTTTGTGGCTAGAAATGAAGAATATGCCTCAACAGCTGATGATGATAGAGATCATGTCGAGTCTGGGTCACCTGATGATTTAGAAAGCCAAAGAGTTCATCGTCTCTATGCTTATTTTACTGATGCAAAATGCCGAGCAGCTGTTCAGCTTTTATTGATTCAGGTAAAATTCGTATTCAACTCCTCCAGAATTTGTCAATATTCCTTACACAAAGGAAATATAAAGGAGCCCATGAGTTTTTAGCTGTGGAATTAGTTCATTGACTTCATTCAGGGAGTTAGAGACTGCTTGATCAAGATCTTTTAATGATGTTATGATAGGATTCTTAATGTTTTAGTGCCTTCGAAATTGTGGGTAGTATTAGGAATATGCATCCGAAGGGAGAAAATGCATCATTCAATACCTCATCAATTTAATGCTTTTGCACTGGTATTTGCATGTATGTATCCCAGTCAAAATAGATGCATTTGATGTTGACAAATGATGTTAATTCTCTTCCTATTGGCAGGCTGTGATGGAAGTCTACAACATGTTTCGGTCTCACCTTTCAGCGAAAACCATGCTAGTTCTATTTGACGCTTTGCACGGTGTAGCAGTACATGCCCACAAGATAAACAACAACACTATATTGCGCTCTAAGCTTCAAGAGTTTGGTTCTATGACCCAAATGCAAGACCCACCACTGTTACGTCTTGAAAATGAGTCTTACCAAATCTGCCTTACATTTTTACAGAACCTTGTTGTTGACAAGCCTCCTAGTTATGAGGAAGCGGAGGCGGAATCTCATCTTGTTCGGCTTTGTCAGGAGGTTTTGGAGTTTTATATTGAAGTTGCAGGTTGTGGAGAAAAATCGGAATCTTCTCACAGAAGAAAGCCACATTGGTCAATTCCTTTAGGCTCTGGAAAGCGGAGAGAATTAGCTGCACGTTCGCCTCTTGTTGTGGCTACTCTGCAAGCTATTTGTAGCTTGGGTGATATTTCTTTTGAGAAGAACCTGTCTCATTTTTTCCCTCTTCTATCTAGCTTGGTAAGTTGTGAACATGGGTCAAATGAGGTCCAAGTTGCCCTTTGTGATATGCTTAGTTTATCAGTTGGTCCTGTTTTGCTAAAATCATGTTGATCATTTGGGTGGAAACTAACCCTGCATTTTGAGATATAGGATATTTTTGTTTTAATCTCTTTTGTTCATAATTTTCCCCACTCTCCTTTGTTTTCCATTACATGTCTATAATATACTTTATAGTGTGTGGAAAGTTGTTAATGATTTTGTGCTAACTCACCTTCTTAAGTTTTGTATTTTAGAAGCCTAATTTTTTCCAGTTAAAGTCCATATTTATTACCAAGAGGATTAAGTGACACCATGTTAGCTGGCAATTTATGAAGAAAATTGTGATTTTACTTACGATGATTAAGAATATGACGCTTCAAGTGTGGAAAATAGATATTGTTTTTGTAAGACACAATTCATTGATTCGTGCAATTATATGGCTTATTTTGTTGTCTTCATGGTGAAAATTGAAAATTACTTGTCTGCTTCACAAGCGATTACTTCTAATATTACCGAGTCATAATTATATACTATGTAGGCATATTCATCAAAATGAATCAGGGGATGAACTGATGATGGCAATTGCAGTTTAGCTTTAATTGATTTTTGTTGTTCTTTTTCTTTCTTTTTAGACAGAAACTTTAACTGATTGGTTGAACGTGATAACTTTTTTTTTTTTATAAGAACTCATAAGCAGAAAAATAGAGGAACTGATTTGATTTGTTACTTCTAATATTAAAAAGTGATGATGGCAATTGCTTTAGTTGATTTGTTTTTTTTTCTTTTTAGACAAACTTTAACTAATTGGTTGAACGTTATAACTTTTTTTATAAGAACTGATAAGCAAAAAAATAGAGGAACTGATTTGATTTGTTACACTTATGGTCCGGGAAAGATTAATTTGTGTTAAAAACAGTAGAAATGCCAATATATATATAAAGATATATGAGTATAATAGAGGTGTACTGACATCCAATAATCATTCATGCTATTTGCAATGTACATTATAACCGTTTTTAAAAAATAACCATCAAATATTTAATTTTAATTAGTTGTCCGTGTAAAATGAAATGTATACTTCATACTTTATTTTCTCTCTATATATAATAAATTAAAACGTGATATTTTTAATAACCATGAATAAAATACAAGTTTAAAATTAATATTTTTCTTCGTTCTAAACTCTATAGTCTACAGGTATCCTACCATTGTTTTTTCTTTTTTCAGCCGAATGAAATTACCAACAAAAGATAGTTAAGTCTGAAAATAAGACTTATGAAGTTAGATACTTAAATTTGATGTATTATTTAAATGGATTGGTTTCAATGCAGTTAAAAGCTCAAGTTGGTCCGATCTCAATCTAAATAATATATATGAAATTTTTAGTTTAGGTACAGATTTAGTTGTCTTATTTTTATTAATTTATAAAGTCTATCTATTTATTTTAAATTTTGACAATTCTGGTCCTTCATATCAATTTTTTAATTAAAAAATGACGATATGACATATTTTAAATAACGTGGTATATAATACGATGATATAGAATAATTAACACTTATAAAATCACAATAAAACCTTTTAAAAATTTATCTTTCAACTTCATAAATGTTTTCATTTTTGCAATCTAATTAAATGTTTTCATTTTTCATCATAAAATCGTATGTCACATCTAGGGGTGAGAATAGGCTAAGCCATCAGGGGTCTATGACATGACCTATTTATGACCTGGTCTTCCTGTTTAATAAAAAAGTTAAACTCAGACTTTTTTAAAGTCTATTAATTTAAATAGGTCAGATTCAGACTTATAAAAAACCTATTAGGCATGATAGGTCAGCATATATATATATATATATATATATATATATATATATATATTATCTATTATTTATTTAATAATATTAGTATTTGTTATAAAAAAAATTATTAAGCCTGATAGACCCGTCTAGAGGATGACAATATCTTTTATTTATTGTTAATTTTGTAATTTTTTGAAGTAATAATGAGTTAATGTTGTTTCTTTGTTTTTTGCAAGGTTGTTCCAGACTTTCTTGTTATAATTTTATTAGATTTGATTATAATTTTATTAATTTTTCTTATATTTATTATTTTATTAGTTTTTCTTATATATAAAGGCATAGTTTAGCCTATTAAAAAAATATAAAATATACAATTTAAATGTTTTAATGTGAATAAGACTTTTAAATAGACTTTCAGATCAGACCGGACTTTTAAAAAATGCTAGGTCAGACTGGAAAAAAAAAAACTATGATAAGTCTTAGACCAGACTTAGACCTAAAAAATTAATCGTAAATCAGACTCATGTCTTTCAAAGATTGACCTAATCTATTTCCACCCCTAACCACGTCATTTAAAATATGTTAAATAATCACTTTTATAGTTCAAAAATCTAATGAAAGATCAAAACTGCAATAAAGCCAAAAAAAAATTTCTTTCAAAAACCATCCTAAGGTTTAACATGTTTCGTGGCATCCAACCTTAATAATGAGTCCTATATAAATTTGGTGGAATTTATGTTAATTTTAACCAACTAAACAATGTGTTGGTAGCCCTCCTCTATATTTGACACTAATGACTATTTTAACACTATCTCATAAGAGATTCGAATATTGTTCCTTGAAGTTATAAAATTAAATTTTTACTACTAAATTAACATATCTGGAACATCTTTATACTCATAAAGAGTATACTAACTTTTGGTGACACATTTTCTTCCATTTTATTTTTAATATATATTATTTTATTTATAATTGTATAATTCTTTATCCAATGAAAAAATTCGAATTTTCTTATACAAAGGCATCTTAACTTTTTGTGTAATCTTATTTTCTTTTAACTTTATTATTTATTTAAATTATTTTATTTATAATTGTGTTATTCTTTTGGTTGTTCTTTTTATTGGGACATAAATATAAATATTTTTTTGTGTGTTCACTAAACTCTAATATTGAATTGATACACCATCTTTTCTCTTAAATAGAATTTAAATTACATATAGGGTGACTACATGCAATTGCAGTGATCTCAATCGTTTAATCAAAGATCAAACAATTTAAATTTAATTTTTTTATTTTATTTTTATAAACAAAAATTGCTATATGAGACAAGTGATATACTATTGGCATTATGGTACTTGGGTTTCCAAATACATTTGTGAAAGTAAATTGAGTCATGGATCCAGATGCAGTCCTGTGGACAAGAGTTGTTGTACTGTGAAAAGTGAAATTTGTCGGCAGATATATATGAGTGATTTTTCTTTCTTGTCTTTTCCACTGCCCACCAAACATGATCCTAATCAAACTCATAAGTACTCAATCAATCTAAATTCATAAGTAGAATTTGAAAATCTGCGGGTGGATAACACCAGATTTGTCTTAGAAAGTGGTCACTCTTTTTGAGAGAATGATTCAATCCTCGTAAAGGTTGGAGAATTATTACACGTGACAAAAGGGGCTTGTCATAAAGCTACACAGCTCATAGTGTTGCCTAAATTAATCTTCCATAAAAATATCGATTTAGTTTTTAAATGTATTAATTTTTTTTAAATATATAGTTTGTAAACGTGTTGAGCTTTCTCCAGTTTCTTGTATCCCTATCTGTCATTGGGAATTCTTGAGAACTTTATGACCGATGCATGAAAATTCTTCTAGACTAATCGGCTGCCATTGGAACGGAAGATTTTCATGACTGATGCAAGTTGTTTCAGCTTGAGCTTTTCCTTGATTATGAAGATTAATAAAATTGAGATAATCCTTTAATTCATTCATAACCTTTAAACTTGGAGGATAATCTTCAACAGTTTCCCATAGATCATCATAATTTGCGCTAACTTTCCTTCTTATTTCTCACGACCAAATAGACCCTCTCCTTTCTATCCAAGATATGCTTCTTCACCACCAGACTACGCTAAATACATACCCTCTGCCTATAAACCAAAATCTTCCAGGACTGAGAAAGCCTCAACCTCCAGGTCCAAAGAAAAAACCACTTGCTTAAGTGTATCATCCTCTGAATCCCAGGATGTCCCTGAAACACCTCCTCCAAAATTCCAGAAAGAAGAAACCCTAGATAAAAGTTTCCAAGTCATGACAATCACAGAGAGCCAAGAATTTCCACAAGAAAATAATTCTCTTCCACAATTCTCAAGGGAAAAGAGTGAAGATTCCTCTTCCTTTGAAGAAAATGATTCTTCCAGAGATGCATCAACTGATGAAAGATCTGAATCCTTTTCATCAGCATCAGAACACGAATCAGAGTCTGAAAGGAATTACACGAACATCTCCAGACTTTTTATGGTGAATGTAAAAGAGAAAGGATCCATTTATGAAGACTCATTTGAAGAAAATATAGTCTCAGGGAAAACAAAAATAAACAATGGACCATGGTTCACGCTTGATGATATACCACCCAGTCTTTGGAGTAAAAGACTTCTTGAATTTGGCGCCTGGCTTGATACTCAAATGATGAAAACAGGTGCAGACACTTATAAGATCATTGAAGAATTTTGATGTCGTATGACAGGTACGTTGAAAAAATGATACCATAATCTTGGTAGCTTCAAACAAGACGAATTACACAGATTGGTGAATACTGCTGTTGTCCTTGGAATTCTCCACAACGAATTCATTGGTGATATGGAGATATTTGATAAGAAAAGCAGACAAGAGTTCTTTGAGATGAGATGTTATTCCCTTAAAGTCAAAGATCTTGAAAGACATTATCAAAGAATGACCCAGAGGTATTATGTCCTCAATGGATTTAATGATCATACTCTAAAGAATACATATATCTCATCGCTGCCTCAAGAACTCCAGCCAGAAATTCATAGGATGATAGCAGCCGCTCAAAAAGATGTTAAAGCCTTGAGTCTCGGCCAGATACATCAAATAGCATTAGAAGCACTTGAAAAGCTATGTAGATTGCACCGACATTTCTCAGAAATTGTACAACAAAAATCCAAATTCACAAAGGCATGCAAGAAGCCTTACCTGGAAATCAAGTGCAAAGATAAAAAATGCAGTTGTTCAACAGGAAAGAAACATCATTGGCAAAAATAAACCAAACCTTCTAGGATCTTCAAGAAGGTAAGGAAAAGGAAAGCTTTGAAGTTCTTCAAAAAGAAGCCGTTTAGGGGGAAAAAGGAAAGTCAAAGGTGTTTTATCTGTGGAGAAAAGGGACATTTTTCTAAGAGATGTCCTAACAATACCAACAAAGCCGCCAAGTTGATCAACTCACTCCAACCTCTAGAAGGTGATCTAGAATCCTTGTATTATGAACAAAGCTCTGTCGATGAAGAAACAATTTTCGCTCTCCAAAACTCCTCCTCAGATAACTCTTCTTTAGACAAAGCACCGTTTGCTGAATCAGAAGATGATTGATGTTTTCCTATTTACTCATTCAAGGAAATAGGAAGCATTTTACCTACTCCTCCTCTCCCTTGTGTTGAGATCCACGTCCTTGCCTCAAAATTTTCCCATCCAAAGAAAGTTATAGCCTATATGGATACTGGTGCACAAATCACAATGATGAACCCAAGCTTTCTCCTTACAGAAGCATGGGTGAAACATGCTGCATACTTTGTAGCAGTAGATGGAAAGACTTTCAGAACAAATTTAATGACAAAAGAAAAAATTGGAATCAAATTCTTCCTCGAATGCATAGTTTGGACGAAGGTCATTGGTAGTAGCCTCCCAAACAAAGATATTGTTTTGGGAATGGATGTTTATTCAGCAGCAAGTAGGCTTCAAATTCTCCCTACATGAATCAAATTTAAGCGAGAATTTAAACCTTATTCAAAAATATTAAAGTTGTATTCCCTTTCTGAAGTTCCTGCTGGATATGAAGTAATCAAATCCAAACTGCTCAAACTTTGTGCAGACAATCATGGACAACTCTCTCATCCAAAACCTTTATGGACAAACAAAGACTTTTTTGTCCAACTTCCCTTCAAGCTTAATGAGGATATCAATCCAACCAAAGCTACTCATCCAGGAATGAGCCCATCAGATTTAGCTTTGGCCCGGGAAGAATGCAACCAGTTACTCCAACAAGGACTGATAGAACCCACAAAATCCGAATGGGCTTGCCAAGCATTCTATGTGGAAAAAAGATCTGAAAAATTAAGAGGGAAAAAGAGGTTGGTGATTGATTATAAACCTCTTAACAATTTTCTAAAAGATGATAAATTTCTCATTATGAAAACCTCTTCATTAAACATCTTCCTCAAAGATTCTCAGATCTATTCCAAGTTCGATATGAAGTCGGGATTCTGGAAATTGGGTATTGATCTTAAGGACCGTTACAAAACGGCGTTCTGTATTCCTATACCAATGGACAGTATTGCCATTTGGGCTTAAGGTAGCTCCCTCATTATTTCAAAAAGCCATGACTAGAATTTTTGAGCCCATTATCGATAGTCTTCTCATCTACATCGATGATGTGTTGTTATTTTCGAAAGATGAAAAGGCTCATAAATAGTTATTGAGCCAATTTTCCCAAATAGCCCAAGATCATGGAATAATGCTATCTGAAAAGAAGAGCCAGTTGCCCCAGACGGAGATCGATTTTTTGGGAGTGCATTTCTCTCAGGGGAAATATCAACCTCAGCCTCACATAGCCCAAAAACTGTTAAACTTTCCAGATAAAAACCTCACTGTTAAACAAATCCAGTAATTTCTTGGTATAATTAATTATATCAGGAATTTCATCCCAAAGTTGGCTAGATATACAAGTCAACTGTCACAGTTGCTTAGGAAAAATCCTCCGCCATGGGAACCAAAGCATACTGAAGCTGTCAAAGCCCTGAAAAGGATTGCACAGACTCCACCTGCCCTAAAAATTCCTGGAAATGGGAAAAGAATTTTACAAACTGATGTCAGTGATCATTATTGGGGCGCAGTCTTGATAGAAGAAATCGATGGAATAAAACATTATTGTGGTCATGCTAGTGGACAATTTAAGGAAGCCGAAAAACATTATCACACCACCTACAAGGAAGCACTTGCAGTTAAGTTGGGAATACAAAAATTTGACTTCCACCTGAGGGGTTATCAGTTTGAGGTCCAAATGGATAATTCTTCTTTCCCTAGGATTCTCGAGTTTAAGAACAAGATGCCTCCGGATCCCCAAACTCTTAGGCTCAAAGATTGGTTTTCGAGATATGATTTTACGGTAAAACATATCAAAGGAAATTAGAATTTGATTCCTAATTACTTTCCAGACCTATGAAGCCTATCCAAATTGTCACTAAAATACACACCTTTCTATTGATTCTTATGATCAAATCACTACCAGCCCATGGCTCTACCATCAAAGATTTTCTTCCTGGAGTGGAATCATCTTTTTCACCATCTAGACTCAAAGAGTACGCCAAAAATAATCTTTTTTAATTTTATGGTGAAGATTATGAAAGAGATAAAAAGATTTCAAGACCACTCCCTTTTCCGTATAAACACATCGTTCTACTTACCATTCATGATAGACCCAAGGTTTAAGTTTTTTGATAATCATTTATGGTATATTTGGTGTGCAACTAGCTTGTATGTTATGCCTATCTATGTCCCAACTGAAGCAATGTACAAGCACCTAACAGATCCAAAAAATCACAACTCCTTGATTTGGACTACACTTGGATGGTATTCTCCATTGGAATGGTTGAGGAAACAATTAGAACTGGTCTTAGATGAGGTCAAAGGAACAAAATTAACACAAGAAGCTGTTAGCAAACTTAAGACGATTTTCATACTACATAGACCATATCTGACAGATTCTAAGACTAAGCTCCTCATTAGCGAAAATTATACTGATCTATGGGAAACGGTTGAAGATTATCCTCCAAGTTTAAAGGTTATGAATGAAATAATAAATTATCTCAATTTTATTAATCTTCATAATCAAGGGAAAAGCCCAAGCTGAAACAACTTGCATCAATCATGGAAATCTTCCGTCCCAATGGCAGCCGATTAGTCCAGAAGAATTTTCATGCATCGGTCATAAAGTTCTCAAGAATTCCCAATGGCAGGTAGGGATACAAGAAACTGGAGAAAGCTCTACTCGACCAGAACATAACACTGAAATAAAAATTGAGCAACAACTTGCAAAAATGAATTTTGAAGATAATCCCGTGGATATGGATACTGCTGAAAATCCCAGTGAAGAAACTGTGAGAGAGATGAAAGAGGACATTTGGTAGTATGAACCGCAATATTCGCCTAGCTATTTTCCATAGGAGTACTTGTCTGATCAGAATTCGTCCCCAAGTCACGAGCCTATCTCTAAAGGATAATGAGTCCAAAAGTGTCATGATGATGTCTTGTATAATTATTGCATGTCTTGTATAATTATTGCTTGAATAGTCTTTATTTCGTCCATATGTGGCATAATAGTCAAAGTGTGTCATAAATATATCTCCAATAATTGTAAGCATTCCAATAATGCTTATCATGGATCGTGATCATGAATAGTGTGTAATAGTCAAGGTGTCATGATTATGTCTCCAATTATTGTAAAAACAATCAATAATGCTTATCATAGGGCATGATCATGAATAGTATGTACTTTTTCCTTTGTGTAACTCCTTGGCTATTAAAGGAGATGTCTTGTAACATATGAGCTCAAGCAGCATTCGAAATAAAACCTTAAGTGTTCTTAAGTATAAACATGTTCTTCTAAGTTTTCTCTTCTTTCTGAAAGCTCTAGTTATTATGTCCATATCATAAACACCCTATTAGAGATGCAAGTATGCTCTACACTCGTCTCAGTTATGAGGATCTTGTGTATCAGAAAACATTTGACTATTGATCCTTGCTACGGTCATTTCTATCATAAGATTATAGTTTTAATTGATAATATGTGCCTTGAGATTTGTAAGCCAATGGATGGCATTTTGTTATCTCGGTTTGATGATTCAATTAAGACTATATCTCATGATCTGGAAGGCTCCCGGCCAGCGTTACAAGCATTATTGAATGCTTTACAATAATTGGAGACATAATCATGACACCTTGACTATTACACACTATTCATGATCACGACCCATGACAAGCATTATTGGAATGCTTTACAATTATTGGAGATACATTTATGACACACTTTGACTATTATGCCACATTTGGACGAAATAAAGACTATTCAGGCAATAATTATACAAGACATGCAATAATTATACAAGACAGTCATCATGACACTTTTGGACTCATTATCCTTTAGAGATAGGCTCGTGACTTAGGGGACGAATTCTGATCAGACAAGTACTCCTATGGAAAATAGCTAGGCGAATATTGTGGTTCATACTACCAGATGTCCTCTTTCATCTCTCTCACAGTTTCTTCACTGGGATTTTCGACAGTATCCAAATCCATGGGATTATTCAAAATTCATTTTTGCAAGTTGTTGCTCAATTTTTATTTCAGAGTTCTGTTCTGGTCGAGTAGAGCTTTCTCCAGTTTCTTGTATCCCTATCTGCCATTGGGAATTCTTGAGAACTTTATGACCGATGCATGAAAATTCTTCTGGACTAATCGGCTGCCATTGGGACGGAAGATTTCCATGACTGATGCAGGTTGTTTCAGCTTGGGCTTTTCCTTGATTATGAAGATTAATAAAATTGATATAATCCATTAATTCATTCATAACCTTTAAACTTAGAGGATAATCTTCAACGGTTTCCCATAGATCAGAATAATTTGCGCTAATGAAGAGTTTAGTCCTAGAACCTGTCATATATGGTCTATGTAGTATGAAAATCGTCTTAAGTTTGCTAACAGCTTCCTGTGTTAATTTTGTTCCTTTGACCTCATCTAAGACCGGTTCTAATGGTTTCCTCCACCATTCCAATAGAAAATACCATCCAATTGTTTCCTGTAATAATGTTTTTCGACTTCCTTGAATTGTCCACTAGCATGACCACAATAATGTTTTACTCCATTGATTTCTTCTATCAAGACTACGCCCCAATAATGATCACTGGCATTAGTTTGTAAAATTCTTTTCCCATTTCCAAGAATTTTCAAGGCATATGGAGTCTGTGCAATCCTTTTCAGGGCTTTGACAGCTGCAGTATGCTTCGGTTCCTATGGCAGAGGATTTTTCCTAAGCAACTGTGATAGTTGACTTGTGTATCTAGCAAGCTTTGGAATGAAATTCTTGATATAATTAATTATACCAAGAAATTGTTGGATTTGTTTAACAGTGAGGTTTTCATCTAGAAAATTTAACAGTTCTTGGGCTATGTGAGGCTGAGGTTGATATTTCCCCTGAGAGAAATGCATTCCCAAAAAATCGATCTCCGTTTGGGCCAACTGGCTCTTCTTTTCAGATAGCATTATTCCATGATCTTGGGCTATTTGGGAAAATTGGCCCAATAACTATTTATGAGCCTTTTCATCTTTCGAAAATAACAACACATCATCGATGTAGATAAGAATACTATCGATAATGGGCTCAAAAATTCTAGTCAGGCCTTTTTAAATAGTGAGGGAGATACCTTAAGCCCAAATGGCAATACTGTCCATTGGTATTGAGTATTAGAAATGCAGAACCCCGTTTTGTAACAGCTTCAGTATGCTTCGGTTCCCATGGCAGAGGATTTTTCCTAAGCAACTGTGATAGTGAACTTGTGTATCTAGCAAGCTTTGGAATGGAATTCCTGATATAATTAATTATACCAAGAAATTGTTGGATTTGTTTAACAGTGAGGTTTTCATTTGGAAAATTTAACAGTTCTTGGGCTATGTGAGGCTGAGGTTGATATTTCCCCTGAGAGAAATGCATTCCCAAAAAATCGATCTCCGTTTGGGCCAACTGGCTCTTCTTTTCAGATAGCATTATTCCATGATCTTGGGCTATTTGGGAAAATTGGCCCAATAACTGTTTATGAGCCTTTTCATCTTTTGAAAATAACAACACATCATCGATGTAGATGAGAATACTATCGATAATGGGCTCAAAAATTCTAGTCATGGCCTTTTGAAATAGTGAGGAAGCTACCTTAAGCCCAAATGGCAATACTGTCCATTGGTATTGAGCATTAGGAATGTAGAACGCCGTTTTGTAACGGTCCTTAGGATCAATACCCAATTGCCAAAATCCCGACTTTATATCAAACTTGGAATAGATCTGAGCATCTTTGAGGGATATGTTTAATGACGAGGTTTTCGGAATGGGAAATTTATCATCTTTCAGGAAATGATTAAGAGGTTTATAATCAATCACAAATCTTTTTTCCCCTCTTAATTTTTCAGATCTCTTTTCCACATAGGATGCTTGGCAAACCCATTCAGATTTTGTAGGTTCTATCAGACCTTGATGGAATAACTGATTGCATTCTTCCCGGGCCAAAGCTAAATCTGATGGGCTCATTTCTGGATGAGTAGCTTTGGTTGGATTGATATCCTCATTAAGCTTGAAAGGAAGTTGGACAAAAAAGTATTTGTTTGTCAATAAAGGTTTTGGATGAGAGAATTGTCCATGATTGCCTGCACAAAGTTTGAGTAGTTTGGATTTGATTTCTTCATATCCAGCAGGAACTTAAGAAAGGGAATACAACTTTAATATTCCTGAATAAGGTTTAAATTCTCGCTTAAATTTGATTCTTGTAGGGAGAATTTGAAGCCTACTTGTTGCTGAATAAACATCCATTCCCACAACAATATCTTTGTTTGGGAGGCTACTACTAATGACCTTCGTCCAAACTATGCATTCGGGGAAGAATCTGATTCCAATGTTTTCTTTTGTCATTAAATATGTTCTGAAAGTCTTTCCATCTGCTGCTACAAAGTATGCAACATGTTTCACCCATGCTTCTGTAGGGAGAATGCTTGGGTTCATCATTGTGATTTGTGCACCAGTATCCATATAGGCTATAACTTTCTTTGGATGAGAAAATTTTGAGGCAAGGACATGGATCTCAACACAAGGGAGAAGAGGAGTAGGTAGAGTGATTCCTATTTCCTTGAATGAGTAAATAGGAAAACATCCATCATCTTCTGATTCAGCGAACGATGTTTCGTCTGAAGAAGAGTTATCTGAGGAGGAGTTTTGAAGAGCGAAAATTATTTCTTCATCGGCAGAGCTTTGTTCAGAATACAAGGAATCTAGACCAACTTCTTGAGGTTGGAGAGAGTTGATCAACTTGGCGGCTTTGTTGGCCTTATTAGGACATCTCTTAGAAAAATAGATAAAACACCTTTGGTTTTCCTTTTTCCCCCTAAATGACTTCTTTTTGAAGAACTTCAAAGCTTTCCTTTTCCTTACCTTCTTGACGATCCTAGAAGGTTTGGTGTATTTTTGCAGATGATGTTTCTTTCCTGTTGAACAACTGCATTTTTTATCTTTGCACTTGATTTCCAGGTAAGGCTTCTTGCATGCCTTTGTGAATTTGGATTTTTGTTGTACAATTTCTGAGAAATGCCGGTGCAATCTACATAGCTTTTCAAGTGTTTCTAATGCTATTTGATGTATCTGGCCGAGACTCAAGGCTTTAACATCTTTTTGAGCGGCTGCTATCATCCTGTGAATTTGTGGCTGGAGTTTTTGAGGAAGCGAGGAGATATATGTATTCTTTAGAGTATGATCATTAAATCCATTAAGGACATAATACCTATAGGTCATTCTTTGATAATGTCTTTCAAGATCTTTGACTTTAAGGGAACATCATCTCATCTCAAAGAACCATTGTCTGCTTTTCCTATCAAATATCTCCATATCACCAATGAATTCGTTGTGGAGAATTCCAAGGACAACAACAATATTCACCAATCTGTGTAATTCGTCTTGTTTGAAGCTACCAAGATAATGGTACCATTCTTTCAACGTACTCATCATTTGGTAGCAAAATTCTTTAATGATCTTATAAGTGTCTGCACCTGTTTTCATCATTTGAGTGTCAAACCAGGCGCCAAATTCAAGAAGTCTTTTTCGCCAAAGACTGGGTGGTATATCATCAAGCGTGAACCATGGTCCATTGTTTATTTTTGTTTCCCCGAGACTGGATTTTCTTCAAATGAGTCTTCATAAATGGATCCTTCCTCTTTTACATTCACCATGAAAAGTCTGGAGATGTTTGTGTAATTCCTTTCAGACTCTGATTCTTGTTCTGATGTTGATGAAAAGGATTCAGATCTTTCATCAGTTGATGCATCTTTGTAAGAATCATTTTCTTCAAAGGAAGAGGAATCTTCACTCTTTTCCCTTGAGAATTGTGGAAGAGAATTATTTTCTTGTGGGAATTCTTGTCTCTTTGTGATTGTCATGGCTTGGAAACTTTTATCTGGGGTTTCTTCTTTCTGGAATTTTGGAGGAGGTGTTTCAGGGACATCCTGGGAATCAGAGGATGATACAGTTAAACAAGTGGTTTTTTCTTTGGACCTGGAGGTTGAGGCTTTCCCAGTCCTGGCAGATTTTGGTCTATAGGCTGAGGGTATTTATTTAGCGTAATCTTGTGGTGAAGAAGCATATGTTGGATAGAAAGGAGAGGGTCTATTTGGTCGTGAGAAATAAGAAGGAAAGTTAGGAGGATTAAAGAAAGGATCTTCAACGGGTTTAAGTTTTTCTTCTTTGGAAGCTCTTAAGAAGTCATCAATCTCTTTCACTTGGCCTTGTAACATTCTGATTTCTCTTTCTTTTCGGTAAAACTCGGCCAAAAGTTCTTTCTTCTAACATCCTTCTTAGGTCATGATCCAACTTAGAAACTTGAGCTTTCAAGGTTCTGTAATGCTTTTGCATCTTTTGTGACAGAAATTTGAGATCTTCATCTGTTTCTTCTATTTTTTCTGTAATTTTATTCACCTTTCTGGAGAGTGTCGTTTTGAGCAATCATGTTCTCGGATTGCCAATTAAGAACTTCTTCTGCCTGGATTAGAGGTTTGAGTTTTCCATCAGGTTGGATTTCAGTGGGTTGTATGAAAGGTTTGGATAACCTATTTGTGATTGGGTCTACCTTCCTTCCTAGGGTAGGGAATTGTTGGTCATATTCTAGTGTAAAAGCTGAGTACATGAAGTAAGGGATTGGATTGACATTTTTTGGAGGTTCTAGAGGTTTATAATGATCTGAGGGAGACCATGAGATAAGGTCAGGGTCATCTGGTGGAATAAGATTTTATTCTCTGAGGATCCTAATGAGCTCTTTTTCGGATTCCTACCCAAGGACCATTGTCCGGATCAGTCATTCTTTGTGGAGGTGGTGGTGGTTTACACCTACCTTTATTTTTCCTCTTAGGGTGGATGATATATTTATCCATCTCATCATCATGCATCCAACAGTCACAGTCTGGGTCACACTTGGTGGGATCTACATCCCAAATGAAATGTTCGTCTCTTTTATCTGTATAGACGGGTTTTTCATTTATCGTAACCGCATGGATAGGACACCAGTCTTCCTCGAGCACTGGTTGAATCATCAGAGTTTGGAAGATCTGAGAGGATGAGCTATTTCCTTCGTCTGGGTTTTTGAAGATCATCTTGACTGTCTTGTCAACAGATGATCTCCTGAAAGTTGCTTCTTGAGATTGGATCGGCCTTCTGTCTTGTTGCATCTTTTCATAGTTTGTGATCCATTCAAGAGGAATCAGCTGTGTTAATTCTTCTCTCGATATTTTTCTAGGGATTTGGACAATAGAGGGTGTTTCTTCTTCTTTATTGGTGACTACCAATAACGAATCCGAAGAACATCCTGTGAGTGGTAAATCTATCGAATAATTTTGGAGTCAATAGATTGTTTGGTGATGAAGAGTTGCAGACAAGGCTTTTGGGATTTGATCAGTTCCAGTGATCTGAACTTGGACCTTTAGCCGTGTTGATAAGGTACTGTTATTAAGACTTATGTTGTAATTCGGGAAGCTAGTGAGGACTATGCTTCCTGCATATAGTGAAGTCAGGACAATCTCGATGACTGCGTTTTCATTGTGAAGATAGCTAGAATCTAACAACGCTATCTTACAGAAACACATGGAGATTTTTCCTTCCATGAAGAGAAATGATTAATCTAACAGCTCCAAAGTGCAAGGCTGTGTATCCTTCATTTTTCCAATGATTTATAAGATTCTGCGGAATCTCTAAATCAACATACTGCTCTTAGTTTGTCGCTCTGAGGCTGCACTGATCAAGTTGTGAAGATTGTACATATTCTTTCATGTGAGGACGACTGGTTGTGATCAGGTTTCTGATAGATCTGGTGAAAGATCTCTGTCTTTTAAAGATGTTATAAGGATTTAAAAGAGGTGGTATAGTTTCAGCAATTTGTACATCATCAGGAACATAAGTATATTCGATAAGGTTTTCTATTTTATGGGATTCGGTCTTTTTACAGGTTTTGGAAAGAGATATTGAAGAAGTGATGGTAATAAGTTGCTTTGATTCCATGATTAAGTGGTTTCTTGTTTTTAGTGATATGGTAGTTGGATTTTCTGAGTTTAAGAACAAAGCTTAATAAAAAACTGCAGTAAGTAAATTGACACTTTAAGATTTATCCTGGTTCCCCTTATAACCAAGGGTAC